>NC_138236.1:39697936-39822936 GCF_964197995.2 Scardinius erythrophthalmus
TGTGTGTGTGTCAGAGTGTGTTCTGATCCGTGTTTCTCCGAGTGTGTGTGTGTGTGTGTGTCAGAGTGTGTTCTGATCCGTGTTTCTCCGAGTGTGTGTGTGTGTCAGAGTGTGTTCTGATCCGTGTTTCTCCGAGTGTGTGTGTGTGTGTGTCAGAGTGTGTTCTGATCCGTGTTTCTCCGAGTGTGTGTGTGTGTGTGTCAGAGTGTGTTCTGATCCGTGTTTCTCCGAGTGTGTGTGTGTGTCAGAGTGTGTTCTGATCCGTGTTTCTCCGAGTGTGTGTGTGTGTGTCAGAGTGTGTTCTGATCCGTGTTTCTCCGAGTGTGTGTGTGTGTCAGAGTGTGTTCTGATCCGTGTTTCTCCGAGTGGTGTGTTTGTGTGTGTGTCAGAGTGTGTTCTGATCCGTGTTTCTCCGAGTGTGTGTGTGTGTGTGTGTTCAGAGTGTGTGTCATCGTTGTGTTCAGCCGTGTTTCTCCGAGTGTGTGTGTGTGTGTGTTGTGTCAGAGTGTGTTCTGATCCGTGTTTCTCCGAGTGTGTGTGTGTGTGTGTTTGTCAGAGTGTGTTCTGATCCGTGTTTCTCCGAGTGTGTGTGTGTGTCAGAGTGTGTTCTGATCCGTGTTTCTCCGAGTGTGTGTGTGTGTGTGTGTTCAGAGTGTGTTCTGATCCGTGTTTCTCCGAGTGTGTGTGTGTGTGTGTGTGTGTCAGAGTGTGTTCTGATCCGTGTTTCTCCGAGTGTGTGTGTGTGTGTGTGTCAGAGTGTGTTCTGATCCGTGTTTCTCCGAGTGTGTGTCAGAGTGTGTTCTGATCCGTGTTTCTCCGAGTGTGTGTGGTGTGTTGGTGTCAGGAGTGTGTTCTGATCCGTGTTTCTCCGAGTGTGTGTGTGTGTGTGTGTGTGTGGTCAGAGTGTGTTCTGATCCGTGTTTCTCCGAGTGTGTGTGTGTGTCAGAGTGTGTTCTGATCCGTGTTTCTCCGAGTGTGTGTGTGTGTCAGAGTGTGTTCTGATCTGTGTTTCTCCGAGTGTGTGTGTGTGTGTGTGTCAGAGTGTGTTCTGATCCGTGTTTCTCCGAGTGTGTGTGTGTGTCAGAGTGTGTTCTGATCTGTGTTTCTCCGAGTGTGTGTGTGTCAGAGTGTGTTCTGATCCGTGTTTCTCCGAGTGTGTGTGTGTGTCAGAGTGTGTTCTGATCCGTGTTTCTCCGAGTGTGTGTGTGTGTGTGTCAGAGTGTGTTCTGATCCGTGTTTCTCCGAGTGTGTGTGTGTCAGAGTGTGTTCTGATCCGTGTTTCTCCGAGTGTGTGTGTGTGTGTGTGTCAGAGTGTGTTCTGATCCGTGTTTCTCCGAGTGTGTGTGTGTGTGTGTCAGAGTGTGTTCTGATCCGTGTTTCTCCGAGTGTGTGTGTGTGTGTCAGAGTGTGTTCTGATCCGTGTTTCTCCGAGTGTGTGTGTGTGTCAGAGTGTGTTCTGATCCGTGTTTCTCCGAGTGTGTGTGTGTGTGTGTCAGAGTGTGTTCTGATCCGTGTTTCTCCGAGTGTGTGTGTGTGTGTGTCAGAGTGTGTTCTGATCCGTGTTTCTCCGAGTGTGTGTGTCAGAGTGTGTTCTGATCTGTGTTTCTCCGAGTGTGTGTGTGTGTGTGTGTCAGAGTGTGTTCTGATCCGTGTTTCTCCGAGTGTGTGTGTGTGTGTCAGAGTGTGTTCTGATCCGTGTTTCTCCGAGTGTGTGTGTGTGTGTGTGTCAGAGTGTGTTCTGATCCGTGTTTCTCCGAGTGTGTGTGTGTGTGTCAGAGTGTGTTCTGATCCGTGTTTCTCCGAGTGTGTGTGTCAGAGTGTGTTCTGATCCGTGTTTCTCCGAGTGTGTGTGTGTGTGTGTGTCAGAGTGTGTTCTGATCCGTGTTTCTCCGAGTGTGTGTGTGTGTGTGTGTGTGTGTGTGTGTGTGTCAGAGTGTGTTCTGATCCGTGTTTCTCCGAGTGTGTGTGTGTGTGTGTCAGAGTGTGTTCTGATCTGTGTTTCTCCGAGTGTGTGTGTGTGTGTGTGTGTCAGAGTGTGTTCTGATCCGTGTTTCTCCGAGTGTGTGTGTGTGTGTGTGTCAGAGTGTGTTCTGATCCGTGTTTCTCCGAGTGTGTGTGTGTGTCAGAGTGTGTTCTGATCCGTGTTTCTCCGAGTGTGTGTGTGTGTGTCAGAGTGTGTTCTGATCCGTGTTTCTCCGAGTGTGTGTGTGTGTCAGAGTGTGTTCTGATCCGTGTTTCTCCGAGTGTGTGTGTGTGTGTGTCAGAGTGTGTTCTGATCCGTGTTTCTCCGAGTGTGTGTGTGTGTCAGAGTGTGTTCTGATCCGTGTTTCTCCGAGTGTGTGTGTGTTGTCAGAGTGTGTTCTGATCTGTGTTTCTCCGAGTGTGTGTGTGTGTGTGTGTCAGAGTGTGTTCTGATCCGTGTTTCTCCGAGTGTGTGTGTGTGTCAGAGTGTGTTCTGATCCGTGTTTCTCCGAGTGTGTGTGTGTGTGTGTGTCAGAGTGTGTTCTGATCCGTGTTTCTCCGAGTGTGTGTGTGTGTGTCAGAGTGTGTTCTGATCCGTGTTTCTCCGAGTGTGTGTGTCAGAGTGTGTTCTGATCCGTGTTTCTCCGAGTGTGTGTGTGTGTGTGTGTGTCAGAGTGTGTTCTGATCCGTGTTTCTCCGAGTGTGTGTGTGTGTGTGTGTGTGTGTGTGTGTGTCAGAGTGTGTTCTGATCCGTGTTTCTCCGAGTGTGTGTGTGTGTGTGTCAGAGTGTGTTCTGATCTGTGTTTCTCCGAGTGTGTGTGTGTGTGTGTGTCAGAGTGTGTTCTGATCCGTGTTTCTCCGAGTGTGTGTGTGTGTGTGTGTGTGTCAGAGTGTGTTCTGATCCGTGTTTCTCCGAGTGTGTGTGTGTGTGTCAGAGTGTGTTCTGATCCGTGTTTCTCCGAGTGTGTCTGTGTGTGTGTGTCAGAGTGTGTTCTGATCTGTGTTTCTCCGAGTGTTTGTGTGTGTGTGTGTGTGTGTGTGTGTCAGAGTGTGTTCTGATCCGTGTTTCTCCGAGTGTGTGTGTGTGTTTGTGTGTGTGTGTGTGTCAGAGTGTGTTCTGATCCGTGTTTCTCCGAGTGTGTGTCAGAGTGTGTTCTGATCCGTGTTTCTCCGAGTGTGTGTGTGTGTGTGTGTGTGTGTCAGAGTGTGTTCTGATCCGTGTTTCTCCGAGTGTGTGTGTGTGTGTGTGTGTGTGTGTGTGTGTCAGAGTGTGTTCTGATCCGTGTTTCTCCGAGTGTGTGTGTGTGTGTGTGTGTGTGTGTCAGAGTGTGTTCTGATCTGTGTTTCTCCGAGTGTGTGTGTGTGTGTGTGTGTGTGTGTCAGAGTGTGTTCTGATCTGTGTTTCTCCGAGTGTGTGTGTGTGTGTCAGAGTGTGTTCTGATCCGTGTTTCTCCGAGTGTGTGTGTGTGTGTCAGAGTGTGTTCTGATCCGTGTTTCTCCGAGTGTGTGTGTGTGTGTCAGAGTGTGTTCTGATCCGTGTTTCTCTGAGTGTGTGTGTGTTTGTGTCAGAGTGTGTTCTGATCCGTGTTTCTCCGAGTGTTTGTGTGTGTGTCAGAGTGTGTTCTGATCTGTGTTTCTCCGGGTGTGTGTGTGTCAGAGTGTGTTCTGATCTGTGTTTCTCCGGGTGTGTGTGTCAGAGTGTGTTCTGATCTGTGTTTCTCCGGGTGTGTGTGTCAGAGTGTGTTCTGATCCGTGTTTCTCCGAGTGTGTGTGTGTGTGTCAGAGTGTGTTCTGATCTGTGTTTCTCCCGTGTGTGTGTGTGTCAGAGTGTGTTCTGATCTGTGTTTCTCCCGGGTGTGTGTTTGTCAGAGTGTGTTCTGATCTGTGTTTCTCCGGGTGTGTGTGTCAGAGTGTGTTCTGATCTGTGTTTCTCCCGAGTGTGTGTTTCAGAGTGTGTTCTGATCCGTGTTTCTCCGGGTGTGTGTGTCAGAGTGTGTTCTGATCTGTGTTTCTCCCGAGTGTGTGTGTCAGAGTGTGTTCTGATCCGTGTTTCTCCGGGTGTGTGTGTGTCAGAGTGTGTTCTGATCTGTGTTTCTCCCGAGTGTGTGTGTCAGAGTGTGTTCTGATCCGTGTTTCTCCGGGTGTGTGTGTGTCAGAGTGTGTTCTGATCTGTGTTTCTCCCGAGTGTGTGTGTCAGAGTGTGTTCTGATCTGTGTTTCTCCCGGGTGTGTGTGTGTCAGAGTGTGTTCTGATCTGTGTTTCTCCGGGTGTGTGTGTCAGAGTGTGTTCTGATCCGTGTTTCTCCCGAGTGTGTGTTTCAGAGTGTGTTCTGATCCGTGTTTCTCCGGGTGTGTGTGTGTGTGTGTGTGTCAGAGTGTGTTCTGATCTGTGTTTCTCCGGGTGTGTGTGTCAGAGTGTGTTCTGATCTGTGTTTCTCCGGGTGTGTGTGTGTCAGAGTGTGTTCTGATCTGTGTTTCTCCCGAGTGTGTGTTTCAGAGTGTGTTCTGATCTGTGTTTCTCCCGAGTGTGTGTGTCAGAGTGTGTTCTGATCCGTGTTTCTCCCGGGTGTGTGTGTGTCAGAGTGTGTTCTGATCCGTGTTTCTCCCGGGTGTGTGTGTGTGTCAGAGTGTGTTCTGATCCGTGTTTCTCCGGGTGTGTGTGTCAGAGTGTGTTCTGATCCGTGTTTCTCCGAGTGTGTGTGTCAGAGTGTGTTCTGATCTGTGTTTCTCCCGAGTGTGTGTTTCAGAGTGTGTTCTGATCCGTGTTTCTCCCGAGTGTGTGTGTGTGTGTGTGTGTGTGTGTCAGAGTGTGTTCTGATCTGTGTTTCTCCCGGGTGTGTGTGTGTGTCAGAGTGTGTTCTGATCTGTGTTTCTCCCGGGTGTGTGTGTGTCAGAGTGTGTTCTGATCTGTGTTTCTCCGGGTGTGTGTGTCAGAGTGTGTTCTGATCTGTGTTTCTCCCGGGTGTGTGTGTGTCAGAGTGTGTTCTGATCTGTGTTTCTCCGGGTGTGTGTGTCAGAGTGTGTTCTGATCTGTGTTTCTCCGGGTGTGTGTGTCAGAGTGTGTTCTGATCTGTGTTTCTCCCGGGTGTGTGTGTGTCAGAGTGTGTTCTGATCTGTGTTTCTCCGGGTGTGTGTGTCAGAGTGTGTTCTGATCTGTGTTTCTCCCGGGTGTGTGTGTGTCAGAGTGTGTTCTGATCCGTGTTTCTCCGGGTGTGTGTGTCAGAGTGTGTTCTGATCTGTGTTTCTCCGGGTGTGTGTGTCAGAGTGTGTTCTGATCTGTGTTTCTCCCGGGTGTGTGTGTGTCAGAGTGTGTTCTGATCCGTGTTTCTCCCGGGTGTGTGTGTGTCAGAGTGTGTTCTGATCTGTGTTTCTCCCGAGTGTGTGTTTCAGAGTGTGTTCTGATCTGTGTTTCTCCCGAGTGTGTGTGTCAGAGTGTGTTCTGATCCGTGTTTCTCCGGGTGTGTGTGTCAGCGTGTGTTCTGATCTGTGTTTCTCCCGGGTGTGTGTGTGTCAGAGTGTGTTCTGATCTGTGTTTCTCCCGGGTGTGTGTGTGTCAGAGTGTGTTCTGATCCGTGTTTCTCCCGGGTGTGTGTGTGTCAGAGTGTGTTCTGATCTGTGTTTCTCCCGAGTGTGTGTTTCAGAGTGTGTTCTGATCTGTGTTTCTCCCGAGTGTGTGTGTCAGAGTGTGTTCTGATCTGTGTTTCTCCGGGTGTGTGTGTCAGAGTGTGTTCTGATCTGTGTTTCTCCGGGTGTGTGTGTCAGAGTGTGTTCTGATCTGTGTTTCTCCCGGGTGTGTGTGTGTCAGAGTGTGTTCTGATCCGTGTTTCTCCCGGGTGTGTGTGTGTCAGAGTGTGTTCTGATCTGTGTTTCTCCCGAGTGTGTGTTTCAGAGTGTGTTCTGATCTGTGTTTCTCCCGAGTGTGTGTGTCAGAGTGTGTTCTGATCTGTGTTTCTCCCGGGTGTGTGTGTGTCAGAGTGTGTTCTGATCTGTGTTTCTCCGGGTGTGTGTGTCAGAGTGTGTTCTGATCTGTGTTTCTCCGGGTGTGTGTGTCAGAGTGTGTTCTGATCCGTGTTTCTCCGGGTGTGTGTGTCAGAGTGTGTTCTGATCTGTGTTTCTCCGGGTGTGTGTGTCAGAGTGTGTTCTGATCTGTGTTTCTCCCGGGTGTGTGTGTGTCAGAGTGTGTTCTGATCCGTGTTTCTCCCGGGTGTGTGTGTGTCAGAGTGTGTTCTGATCTGTGTTTCTCCCGAGTGTGTGTTTCAGAGTGTGTTCTGATCTGTGTTTCTCCCGAGTGTGTGTGTCAGAGTGTGTTCTGATCCGTGTTTCTCCGGGTGTGTGTGTCAGCGTGTGTTCTGATCTGTGTTTCTCCCGGGTGTGTGTGTGTCAGAGTGTGTTCTGATCTGTGTTTCTCCCGGGTGTGTGTGTGTCAGAGTGTGTTCTGATCCGTGTTTCTCCCGGGTGTGTGTGTGTCAGAGTGTGTTCTGATCTGTGTTTCTCCCGAGTGTGTGTTTCAGAGTGTGTTCTGATCTGTGTTTCTCCGGGTGTGTGTGTCAGAGTGTGTTCTGATCTGTGTTTCTCCGGGTGTGTGTGTCAGAGTGTGTTCTGATCCGTGTTTCTCCGGGTGTGTGTGTCAGAGTGTGTTCTGATCTGTGTTTCTCCGGGTGTGTGTGTCAGAGTGTGTTCTGATCTGTGTTTCTCCCGGGTGTGTGTGTGTCAGAGTGTGTTCTGATCCGTGTTTCTCCCGGGTGTGTGTGTGTCAGAGTGTGTTCTGATCTGTGTTTCTCCCGAGTGTGTGTTTCAGAGTGTGTTCTGATCTGTGTTTCTCCCGAGTGTGTGTGTCAGAGTGTGTTCTGATCCGTGTTTCTCCGGGTGTGTGTGTCAGCGTGTGTTCTGATCCGTGTTTCTCCCGGGTGTGTGTGTGTCAGAGTGTGTTCTGATCTGTGTTTCTCCCGAGTGTGTGTTTCAGAGTGTGTTCTGATCCGTGTTTCTCCCGAGTGTGTGTGTGTGTGTGTGTGTCAGAGTGTGTTCTGATCTGTGTTTCTCCCGGGTGTGTGTGTGTCAGAGTGTGTTCTGATCTGTGTTTCTCCCGGGTGTGTGTTTCAGAGTGTGTTCTGATCTGTGTTTCTCCCGTGTGTGTGTGTGTCAGAGTGTGTTCTGATCTGTGTTTCTCCCGGGTGTGTGTGTGTCAGAGTGTGTTCTGATCTGTGTTTCTCCCGGGTGTGTGTTTCAGAGTGTGTTCTGATCCGTGTTTCTCCGGGTGTCTGTGTCAGAGTGTGTTCTGATCTGTGTTTCTCCCGGGTGTGTGTGTGTCAGAGTGTGTTCTGATCCGTGTTTCTCCGGGTGTGTGTGTGTGTGTCAGAGTGTGTTCTGATCTGTGTTTCTCCCGGGTGTGTGTGTGTCAGAGTGTGTTCTGATCTGTGTTTCTCCCGTGTGTGTGTGTGTGTCAGAGTGTGTTCTGATCTGTGTTTCTCCCGAGTGTGTGTTTCAGAGTGTGTTCTGATCCGTGTTTCTCCCGGGTGTGTGTGTGTCAGAGTGTGTTCTGATCCGTGTTTCTCCCGGGTGTGTGTGTGTCAGAGTGTGTTCTGATCTGTGTTTCTCCCGAGTGTGTGTGTGTGTGTGTGTGTGTGTGTGTGTGTGTGTGTGTGTGTCAGAGTGTGTTCTGATCTGTGTTTCTCCCGAGTGTGTGTGTGTGTGTGTGTGTGTGTGTGTGTCAGAGTGTGTTCTGATCTGTGTTTCTCCCGTGTGTGTGTGTGTGTGTGTGTGTGTGTGTGTCAGAGTGTGTTCTGATCCGTGTTTCTCCCGAGTGTGTGTGTGTGTGTGTGTGTGTGTGTGTGTGTCAGAGTGTGTTCTGATCTGTGTTTCTCCCGAGTGTGTGTGTGTGTGTGTGTGTGTGTGTGTCAGAGTGTGTTCTGATCTGTGTTTCTCCCGTGTGTGTGTGTGTGTGTGTGTGTGTGTGTGTCAGAGTGTGTTCTGATCTGTGTTTCTCCCGAGTGTGTGTGTGTGTGTGTGTGTGTGTGTGTGTGTGTGTGTGTGTCAGAGTGTGTTCTGATCCGTGTTTCTCCCGAGTGTGTGTGTGTGTGTGTGTGTGTGTGTGTGTCAGAGTGTGTTCTGATCTGTGTTTCTCCCGTGTGTGTGTGTGTCAGAGTGTGTTCTGATCTGTGTTTCTCCCGGGTGTGTGTTTCAGAGTGTGTTCTGATCTGTGTTTCTCCCGAGTGTGTGTTTCAGAGTGTGTTCTGATCCGTGTTTCTCCGGGTGTGTGTGTGTCAGAGTGTGTTCTGATCTGTGTTTCTCCCGTGTGTGTGTGTGTGTCAGAGTGTGTTCTGATCTGTGTTTCTCCCGAGTGTGTGTTTCAGAGTGTGTTCTGATCCGTGTTTCTCCCGGGTGTGTGTGTGTCAGAGTGTGTTCTGATCTGTGTTTCTCCCGGGTGTGTGTGTGTCAGAGTGTGTTCTGATCTGTGTTTCTCCCGTGTGTGTGTGTGTGTCAGAGTGTGTTCTGATCTGTGTTTCTCCCGAGTGTGTGTTTCAGAGTGTGTTCTGATCCGTGTTTCTCCGAGTGTGTGTGTGTGTGTGTCAGAGTGTGTTCTGATCTGTGTTTCTCCCGGGTGTGTGTGTGTCAGAGTGTGTTCTGATCCGTGTTTCTCCCGGGTGTGTGTGTGTCAGAGTGTGTTCTGATCCGTGTTTCTCCCGGGTGTGTGTGTGTCAGAGTGTGTTCTGATCCGTGTTTCTCCCGGGTGTGTGTGTGTCAGAGTGTGTTCTGATCTGTGTTTCTCCCGAGTGTGTGTTTCAGAGTGTGTTCTGATCCGTGTTTCTCCCGAGTGTGTGTGTGTGTGTGTGTGTGTGTCAGAGTGTGTTCTGATCTGTGTTTCTCCCGTGTGTGTGTGTGTGTCAGAGTGTGTTCTGATCTGTGTTTCTCCCGGGTGTGTGTGTGTGTGTCAGAGTGTGTTCTGATCTGTGTTTCTCCGAGTGTGTGTGTGTGTGTGTGTGTGTGTGTGTGTGTGTCAGAGTGTGTTCTGATCCGTGTTTCTCCGGGTGTGTGTGTGTGTGTGTCAGAGTGTGTTCTGATCCGTGTTTCTCCCGAGTGTGTGTGTGTGTGTGTCAGAGTGTGTTCTGATCTGTGTTTCTCCGAGTGTGTGTGTGTGTGTGTGTGTGTGTGTGTGTGTGTCAGAGTGTGTTCTGATCCGTGTTTCTCCGGGTGTGTGTGTGTGTGTCAGAGTGTGTTCTTCTGATCTGTGTTTCTCCCGAGTGTGTGTTTCAGAGTGTGTTCTGATCTGTGTTTCTCCCGAGTGTGTGTGTCAGAGTGTGTTCTGATCCGTGTTTCTCCGGGTGTGTGTGTGTGTGTGTGTGTCAGAGTGTGTTCTGATCCGTGTTTCTCCCGAGTGTGTGTGTGTGTGTGTGTGTGTGTGTGTGTGTGTGTGTGTGTGTCAGAGTGTGTTCTGATCTGTGTTTCTCCCGAGTGTGTGTGTGTGTGTGTCAGAGTGTGTTCTGATCTGTGTTTCTCCCGTGTGTGTGTGTGTGTGTGTGTGTGTGTGTGTGTCAGAGTGTGTTCTGATCTGTGTTTCTCCCGAGTGTGTGTGTGTGTGTGTGTGTGTGTGTGTGTGTCAGAGTGTGTTCTGATCCGTGTTTCTCCCGAGTGTGTGTGTGTGTGTGTCAGAGTGTGTTCTGATCTGTGTTTCTCCCGTGTGTGTGTGTGTCAGAGTGTGTTCTGATCTGTGTTTCTCCCGGGTGTGTGTTTCAGAGTGTGTTCTGATCTGTGTTTCTCCCGAGTGTGTGTTTCAGAGTGTGTTCTGATCCGTGTTTCTCCGGGTGTCTGTGTCAGAGTGTGTTCTGATCTGTGTTTCTCCCGGGTGTGTGTGTGTCAGAGTGTGTTCTGATCTGTGTTTCTCCCGTGTGTGTGTGTGTGTCAGTGTGTTCTGATCTGTGTTTCTCCCGAGTGTGTGTTTCAGAGTGTGTTCTGATCCGTGTTTCTCCGAGTGTGTGTGTGTGTGTGTCAGAGTGTGTTCTGATCTGTGTTTCTCCCGGGTGTGTGTGTGTCAGAGTGTGTTCTGATCCGTGTTTCTCCCGGGTGTGTGTGTGTCAGAGTGTGTTCTGATCCGTGTTTCTCCCGGGTGTGTGTGTGTCAGAGTGTGTTCTGATCCGTGTTTCTCCCGGGTGTGTGTGTGTCAGAGTGTGTTCTGATCTGTGTTTCTCCCGAGTGTGTGTTTCAGAGTGTGTTCTGATCCGTGTTTCTCCCGAGTGTGTGTGTGTGTGTGTGTGTGTGTCAGAGTGTGTTCTGATCTGTGTTTCTCCCGTGTGTGTGTGTGTGTCAGAGTGTGTTCTGATCTGTGTTTCTCCCGGGTGTGTGTGTGTGTGTCAGTGTGTTCTGATCCGTGTTTCTCCCGAGTGTGTGTGTGTGTGTCAGAGTGTGTTCTGATCTGTGTTTCTCCGAGTGTGAGTGTGTGTGTGTGTGTGTGTGTGTGTGTGTGTGTGTGTCAGAGTGTGTTCTGATCCGTGTTTCTCCGGGTGTGTGTGTGTGTGTGTCAGAGTGTGTTCTTCTGATCTGTGTTTCTCCCGAGTGTGTGTTTCAGAGTGTGTTCTGATCTGTGTTTCTCCGAGTGTGTGTGTGTGTGTGTGTGTGTGTGTGTGTGTGTGTGTGTGTCAGAGTGTGTTCTGATCCGTGTTTCTCCGGGTGTGTGTGTGTGTGTGTCAGAGTGTGTTCTTCTGATCTGTGTTTCTCCCGAGTGTGTGTTTCAGAGTGTGTTCTGATCCGTGTTTCTCCGGGTGTGTGTGTGTGTGTGTCAGAGTGTGTTCTGATCCGTGTTTCTCCGGGTGTGTGTGTGTGTGTGTCAGAGTGTGTTCTGATCCGTGTTTCTCCGGGTGTGTGTGTGTGTGTGTGTGTGTCAGAGTGTGTTGTGATCCGTGATTCTCCGGGTGTGTGTGTGTGTGTGTGTGTGTGTGTCAGAGTGTGTTGTGATCCGTGTTTCTCCCGTGTGTGTGTCAGAGTGTGTTCTGATCCGTGTTTCTCCGGGTGTGTGTGTGTCAGAGTGTGTTGTGATCCGTGTTTCTCCGGGTGTGTGTGTCAGAGTGTGTTCTGATCTGTGTTTCTCCGGGTGTGTGTGTGTGTGTGTGTGTCAGAGTGTGTTGTGATCCTTGTTTCTCCGGGTGTGTGTGTGTGTCAGAGTGTGTTCTGATCCGTGTTTCTCCGGGTGTGTGTGTGTGTGTGTATCAGAGTGTGTTCTGATCCGTGTTTCTCCGAGTGTGTGTGTGTGTGTGTCAGAGTGTGTTCTGATCCGTGTTTCTCCGGGTGTGTGTGTCAGAGTGTGTTGTGATCCCTGTTTCTCCGGGTGTGTGTGTGTGTATCAGAGTGTGTTCTGATCCGTGTTTCTCCGAGTGTGTGTGTGTGTGTGTCAGAGTGTGTTCTGATCCGTGTTTCTCCCGTGTGTGTGTCAGAGTGTGTTCTGATCTGTGTTTCTCCGGGTGTGTGTGTGTGTGTGTGTGTCAGAGTGTGTTGTGATCCGTGTTTCTCCGGGTGTGTGTCAGAGTGTGTTTCTCCGGGTGTGTGTGTCAGCGTGTGTTCTGATCCGTGTTTCTCCGGGTGTGTGTGTGTGTGTGTCAGAGTGTGTTCTGATCCGTGTTTCTCCGGGTGTGTGTGTGTGTGTGTCAGAGTGTGTTGTGATCCGTGTTTCTCCGGGTGTGTGTGTGTGTGTGTCAGAGTGTGTTCTGATCCGTGTTTCTCCGGGTGTGTGTGTGTGTCAGAGTGTGTTCTGATCCGTGTTTCTCCGGGTGTGTGTGTCAGAGTGTGTGTGTCAGAGTGTGTTCTGATCTGTGTTTCTCCGGGTGTGTGTGTCAGAGTGTTCTGATCCGTGTTTCTCCGGGTGTGTGTGTGTGTGTGTGTGTGTGTGTGTGTGTCAGAGTGTGTTCTGATCCGTTTCCTCCGGGTGTGTGTGTGCCAGAGTGTGTTCTGATCCGTGTTTCTCCGGGTGTGTGTGTCAGAGTGTGTGTGTCAGAGTGTGTTCTGATCTGTGTTTCTCCGGGTGTGTGTGTCAGTGTGTTCTGATCCGTGTTTCTCCGGGTGTGTGTGTGTGTGTGTGTGTGTGTGTGTGTGTGTGTGTGTGTGTGTGTGTGTGTGTGTGTGTCAGAGTGTGTTCTGATCCGTTTCCTCCGGGTGTGTGTGTGCCAGAGTGTGTTCTGATCCGTGTTTCTCCGGGTGTGTGTGTGACAGAGTGTGTTCTGATCTGTGTTTCTCCGGATGTGTGTGTCAGAGTGTGTTCTGGAGGCCCTGAGGTCCACATCAGCGGCTCTGAGGAGCGGGCAGGTCGTGGCTCTTCCCACCGACACCATCTACGGTCTGGCATGTGTGGCCCAGAACTCGTCCGCCGTACGAAGGGTTTACGACATCAAGGGCCGGAACGGGGACAAGCCTCTCGCCATCTGTGTCGGGGAGATACAGGACATATACAGGTGCAGTTCTGCAGCCCTCTAACTCTCTGGGGCTCTTCGGGAAAGTTTTACATGTTTTATTTTTTTATTTGATTTTTTACTTCATTGGAATTGTACAAACTTGGTAAAGGTTTTGGCACTTGCTATGTGAACACAAAAAGTAAAAAATCATGGACATGATTCGAAAAGGTTAAATGGTCTTGAAAAAAGTCACACTTGTTCTGTTTCATGGTCAAAAATGTATTTCACGGATGTCCTCTAGTGGAAGCATGTGGTACTGCAGCCGAACAAGATTTTCTCACTGAAAGCTCATTTTTTTCTGATATCAACCTCAAATTTGGAACACAGCGAGTTTAGATTTATTGCTTTGATTTTCTTGCAGTTTTAGAGTAGAACATGATCATTGAAAAATATTATGTTTGTGCATTTTCATAATACACGTAATATTCTGTTACTTTTTTTGAGTTCACTTTTTTAAACTTTTTTTCACGTCAGCAATAATCTAAAAGTGTCGTCTTTGAAAAGAGATCAAACTTCAGTCTGTCGCTCTAAAGCATTCAAGATTTACCCGTTTAAGTGGGACATTTAGTTTTCAGGTCTGTTCTAAAAAAGTGAATAAATGGATTATAAATACAGCATAAATATAATTTAGTATAAAAAAAACCTAAAAATACAAAATATGAAATGAAAAACATTATCAAACTAAACTATAGTACATTCATTTCATTGACAAAAAAATAAATAAAAATCGGTCATTTCCAACCTTTTGTTCAGCAGTGACAGAAAAGTCATTTATAATGTTATGAATCATTTCTATTTTAAATAATGTATCGCAGTTTCCACAAAAATATTGATAATAATCATAAATGTTTCTTGAGCATCAAATCCTCATATTAGAGTGATTTCTGAAGGATCATGTGACACTGAAGACTGGAGTAATGATGCTGAAATGCAGCTTTGATCACAGGAATAAATTACACTTTACTGTATATTCACATAGAGAACAGCTGATTTACATTAATATAATATTTACAATATTTATGGTATTTTTGATCAAATAAATGCATCCTCGGTGAGCAGAAGAGACATGGTATTGTTGTTGCAGGTTTTATTGATGTTGCATCATGATAATATGCTTGATTTTTGATCTAGTGCAGTAATACTGCTATTGAGGAGTTGATGTTGATGTGCTGTGGTGTTCGTGTGGTGTTCGTGTGGTGTAAGGCCTGCTTCTGCTGTGTGCAGGTTCTGTAAAGTGTCTGTGAAGGAGGATCTGCTGTCGGATCTGCTGCCGGGACCCGTCACACTCGTTCTGGAGAGATCCAACACACTGAACGCTGATCTCAATCCCTTCACTAAGGTTAGGCTCTCAGAAACACACCCCTAGACTCAACATTTACTTTAAAGCTGCAGTCCGTAACTTTTTTGGGTTAAAAATGATCCAAAATAATTTTGAGCAAGTACATAACCAGCCAGTGTTCAACACTCTCTGCTCGCATTAGCTCAGTAACCGGTAAGCTTGTAATAATGTGTTTAACTCCAGCAGTACTGGTGGATTTCTGCAGGAAATTCAAGCATGTCTTTACGTTACGTCACATCTGTCCACATAAAGTCTCATCTGTCCACATAAAGAAGAGTCTCGGCTAGTAGGCTATGAGTGTGAGGATGTTGGAGATTTATAGCCTTTTCTCACAGCACTTGATATAATTCAATAATTAATTCACAATGGTTCAAACGACAATCACCAGTGACGACTGGAGACTCACCCGTTGTAAATCGCGAAAGACTTCGGAGTGGCTACAGAAAAAGAGACTGCAACCGGCCCATGCGAATACAAGGATAAATATTGAAAGGCCATTTAAAAAGGTACAAATTAGATTATATTCCAGTTTTAAATATGCATCTGATTACTGATACGTGTGTTTGTATTTAATAGAGAGCCAGTTCTAAGGAACATTAATTTGCTGGTATGATAATTAGAAAGACTGCACAGAAATGGAAACTGAACTACAGGTAGACATAATACACATTAAATGTAGTCACGCAATGCTGATGTTGTTAACATTAACAATTTGAGAACAAAGTATAATTTGCACGGTTTGACGTGATATGAGAAGTGATCGTTAGATTTAATCAGCGTGATTTACTGCAATGCTTTTCCTCTTAGTTACTCAGAACAAAAGTGGATGTTACTTGTTCAGATTTACACATTTTCCGGTGAAAACTCTTATGTTGGTCATTCTTCCAAAAGTATAATCTGTGATTGCGAATGCCAGGATCCACACCGACTGACAGCCTCACATTCTCCTCAAAACACTGGATTCGTCCGCGCTGTGCCGTGCCGAGACACAACCCACGTACAGCTGATCATTATGCGAATAACTGCAATTGCAGATTTCGAACAGAGATGGCGACAAAGAGGAAAAACTGCGACTGCAGCTTATATAATAAAGTCTGAATGTAATATTTCCATACACTTAACTGCATGTTCCTTGCAATTTAATCAAATCTATTATATAGTAGTCAGCATTTGAAGTGGATCATAAAAATTCATCAAAGTTGTCCTGAGACAAGAACGATTGTTCAAAATTCATGTATAACTTTGATGAAAGGTTTTGAACTTTTGATCCACTTCAAATGTCGACTACTGTAGATTAAATTAGTGGTCGACCGATATATCGCCAAGGCCGATATTTGGCATTTTTTTAAATATCGGCATCGGCCGATAAGTTTTTCTGATTGGCCGATGTTTTGGAAGCGGGACTTTTATTTTGACGGCGCTCCGGACTTTTATTTTGACGGGTGGCGCGCATTTAGGCCACGCCCACACCCAGGGGGAAAACAATCCAACCGTCTCCATTGACTTTGCATTGCGAGAGGCTGCCTCCTTGTCATTTCTTGCTTCTAACAAAAGACAGAAAAATGCCTAAAAGCTGCTGTGTGACAAGGTGTACAGCAAACAAGCTAAAAAACCCAGAAATAAGTTTTTATTAGCTCTCGACCCCAAAAAACGAGTGTTTAGGACATAAAAGTGGATACAGGCAGTTGAGACAGAGCGTCACGTGTCTCATTACTCTGAGAACTAACATACGTCCGCCGGAGGAGACCGTAATGGGCTACACAGGATAGTTTATCTTACAGAAATATAATATATAAAACTGACATTTGGATATTTGACTCACCAGTGACCAAATTTTTAACATACTGCAGATGTAGTGTATTTTTAGTGCATACTGAGTGTCAGGATCCCACAATTTACCCATTCGTTCCAGCCTGTATCCACTTTTATGTCCTCAAACGCTCGTTTTTTGGGGTCGACAGCTTATGAAAACTTATTTCTGTGTTTCTTAGCTTGTTTGCTGTACACCTTGTCACACAGCAGCTTTTAGGCATTATTTTGTCTTTTCTTAGAAGCAAGAAATGACAAGGAGGCAGCCTCTCGCAATGCAAAGTAAATGGAGACGGTTGGTTTGTTTTCCCCCTGGGTGGGCGTGGTCTTCAGATTATGACGCGTTGCGCTCTGTCTCTATATAAACATAAGAGAACGGCAACGGCTGCTCCTCAGATCAAACAGCGCTCACTCATATTCTCCGTCTTCATTAATTTATGATCTCTGTCAGTCATATCTAATACTTTGTTAGACAGAACTGGTAAACAAAGAAAGTAAATGGTATGCGAAGTAAGTAAAGTAAAGCGTTGCTTTTATATTATTTGTAACAGAAAAGGCAAACAATCAGGCTAAAATACTTTCTCATTTGCCGTCAACATTCAGCAAATGCGCATCTACGTCATTTAAACAAATCTCTGAATATCTTATAAACATTTAATTTCACAAACCTTGCAGGTTTAATCGAATCCAGCTGTGATATCATGTGAAGTGTGCAATACTGTCTGCAAGTGACGGTCGGTCCGTGCGAAGCGAGTGAATGCGAACAGAAGATCAGCTTCACAGGAGACGCGATCGAAAACAAATCCTTCATTTTAAAATATGCTGATATATAACCAGTTGCCCACTGTGTCATATTCATATCGTTTTCACTGTGCTGTATGTAAAATTAGCGTTACGTCTTTATTTGAAAAAATATGATTACCAGCACGAAATTACCACATTACTGAGTGCCCTGTTATAGTGTTTACTTTCTTTTTATTCACATATTTCTAAACAATTACTTTGTGAAAAATACTGTAATAGGATTGCAAATTTAAGAAGTTGCCATCTAAAGTATAAAAGCATGTTTATTTTAAAAATTTGTTTTATAATTTATTAAATATTGATTAAAATAAATATATATAAAAATATCGGCTTTATATCGGCCATCGGCCACCCTGCTCTCTAAGATATCGGCATCGGCCATCAAAAAACCAATATCGGTCGACCACTAGATTTAAATGCATATTAAATGCAACATTAGTTGAATTTTGTGGTGCTTTTTGACCCACTTAAAAACATCTTATGTAATTCCATAATTACTTCTATTGTCTTTTAAAATATGGTTAGTTACTGCTGAATGTGTTCATGATAATCTAAAAGATTTCTAATGAATCTTGTATGTCATGTATTTAAATTGATCTGTAATTACACAGTTTAATGCAATTAGTACATTTAAAATATATTAACTTTAAATGTAATGTCATAACATACTACCGTATCATTTATAATCAAATGCTTTACATGTGCTTTAACAAATCAGAATCAGTGTCCTTCTGTGAAGCGTGACAAAAGATTATTAAAACAAAGATTTAAAATGTACTTGAAGGTGAAATGTTGGAACTATTATAAATTGAGTTTAGAAACATTGGGTTACACTTTATTTTAAGGTGTCAGTGCAATGATACAGTACAGTAATGAGAAATAATGATTAAACTATGTGCACTTACTGTAGGGCAGGATTGGGCTTTGTTTTAGGGTGAGTTGCATGTAATTATGCATAATTTATAGTTATTACTATAGTAAATGCATGTAACACTGTAAATTAGTGTTACCAAAGAGTCCTGAGAGTGTCGCTCTTTAAGTACACTGAAGTGTCCTTTCATTTCATCAATGTTATATTCTCTGCAAGTAAAGTTTTAAAATGTACTTAAAGTCCCCCTGTACTCAATAATTGTATCTCTTAAAACTCATCTTTAATCACCAAAATGATATAAATTAAGCGTTTTTTCCTTGGAAAAAATGTTCATGCCTCAAAATATCTTGATTGTAACTCGACACCATTGCCTCATTTAGTATATGCGTTCTATGAAATATCCAAATGAGCCCCGCCTCCACTCACTCACTCAGCTCAGAGATCCACTGGTTGACGATCACACGTTGATCTGATTGGTTACAAGGTAGTTTGTGACGTCAGAAACACCAGCGATTTCAAAGCGTGTTTCTGAGACTGTCTTTGGTTCACTGCAGTTTTAAGGAGGAAATACTCAGCAATGCTGTCGACTTATGAATTTACACATGGTTTGTCTTAAAGCAGATTAAAAACACCACATAGACACATAAACTACACTAAAGGCTTATATTTCACCACAGGGGGACTTTAAAGGTCCCGTTGCATGCGATTCCATGTTTCTAACTTTAGTTAGTGTGTAATGTTGCTGTTAGAGCATAAATAATATCTGTAAAATTATAAAGCTCAAAGTTCAATGCCAAGCGAGATATTTTATTTAACAAAAGTTGACTACAAAAAACGGACTACACCCCTCTACATCCTGCATTAGTGACATCACCAGAACCGTGTTTAGACTAACCTCCGCCCACAGGAATGCTCCCTCAACTCTACTGGCTACTTGTGCACTTCTTATAACTTACTGTGTTTACTCAGCTCTTACGGTGATTTTCTGAAGTAAAACTGACGCTTCATCTTTTGTGTGATGTACAATAAACTTTATTATACTCATCAGTACATGTTTGATCATCATTCAGACAGCAGACTTGTAGGCTATTAATAAATAATGGATACATAGCCTACAAGCAGATGACAAATACGTTATAATAACCGTAATTAAACTACTAAACCATACCTGTTCCATCTCTATACAGCACTCTGACTCTGTAGGCATTATTGTCTGACTCGAAATGAACGCCGTTACTGAGAGTTTCTGATATTATCATCATTCCGTGAGATGAATTTTTCCTGACAGACTGAGCGCGAGCTCATGAAGCTCCGCCCCCTGTGCCGTCCAGCAGCACCTCATTTGCATTTAAAGGGGACACACTGAAACGGCTCGTTTTTCTGAGCCCCAAAAAAAGTCAATTTAAACATGCTGTAAAAAATGATCTGTTGGGTATTTTGAGCTCAAACTTCACATACACACTCTGGGGACATCAGAGACTTATTTTACATCTTGTGAAAATGGGCATAGAACGGGACCTTTAAGATGTGAAGTGTACTTTAATGTTGTCGTCTGTGTTTAAGAGCCGTGTCATTAATGTTGTGTTTGCTGCAGCTCATCGGGGTCCGTATCCCAGATCACCCGTTCATGAGACGCCTCTGTCAGATGTGTGGAGAACCGCTCGCGCTCACCAGCGCTAACGTCAGCGCTCACACCAGTACAGTTGCTGCTAGCGTAAGCACACGACTCCACAACTCCCAGTGCTTTCTCAGTGGGCTTTGGCCTGAGTTTGACGTGTGTGTGTGTGTGTGTGTGTGGTGTTCTGCAGGAGTTTGAGGATCTGTGGCCCAGTCTGGCGGTTGTGGTGGACGGAGGCCCGATTGGAGATCAGAACCGCTTGGGTTCGACAGTCGTGGATCTGTCCGTGAGTGGCAGATACCGCATCATCAGGCCGGGATGGTGAGTGACTCTCAGAACCTCATTAACACGTTCATTAGAGACTTGAGTTGCATCTTCGCTGCTATAGGAGGCAGGAACAGAGGAGTGTGACACACACTCGTGAACGTCTGCGGACGAGCGTCTGCTTCCGGTGAGGGTCTGAACTGCGCGTCCCATGAGGCCACAGGAGTGGATGCAGAACATCTAAATGTCATTCAAACTTTATAAAACATACTTTTTAATGGTCGTGAAGTGTTTCAAAGCAAATGTAGTACCTACTATACAGTATGTGATTCCGGACGCAGTTTTAGTCTTAGGGCTGCACGGTATATCAACATTATTGAAATATCACTTATTGACAGCAGTGAGTGATTTTATCTTTGTCTCGTCGTTTAAGCAGATTTATTAGGCTGCCGTCCCTTTAAGAGCTGCACGGATCCAACATACTGATATACACACGTTTTCTAGCTCAACTGTTTATGTTCACTTCAGACATAACCGACTGTGTTTACGAGGATTCTTACCAAAGCGGCATTTCAACATATTTTACAGGATTTATTTATATTTAAGGAGAAAATACTCAGCAATGGTGTCGACACACACATGGTTTGTCTTAAAGCAGATTAAAAACACCACATATAAACTACATTAAAAGCTGGATTTTCACCACAGGGGGACTAAATGTTTATCTACTCTCATCTCACCACACACTCTTTCACTGGTAAAACTAAAGCGTCTTCTGTGATTATTAAGCCCCGCCTCCTTTGATCTGATTGGCTGTCTCGATCATCTTGTCGTTGACGAGCGCGTTTAGACCGCTGAGACACATCAGCCTAAAAATGTCACTCTTAAACAATTTTGTCATCCTAACAAACAGCTTAAAGGGGGGGTGAAATGTTGATCTTGAGTACCTATAGAGTAGTATTTCATCCTTCATATCTCCAAAAAGTCTTTAGTTTTATTATATTTATAAAAGAAAGATAGGCTGTACCGAGTCTTTCCGGAAAAAAACGAGCGGCTGGAGGCGGGCCGTGTGGGCGGAGCTAAAGCTGTGCTAACGCGCCGAGCTAACAACACACAGAGACATTTGAAGCAGTTTTACTCACCGCCCGGTTCCAACGCACGACTGCGAACCTTTATCATTGTGACTGCTCGATCCTTAAGCATTAGACGATCTGCAAATCCGTCGATCTGGGCTTTGTTTATAAAACAATCATTGTCGAAATGCAGGGAACAAACAGTCTTGCACAACCTCCGTTGATGCTCTGGAAAAACAAACTCCATCCACTGTTCCCTTAACGCTGGGTTCTTTGGGAATCTGTGCAGGGTTGTCTTGCCCTGGCAACCAAAAACCCACTTCTTTGGTGACACTGACTTCCCAAAAGCCGAGCATAGCGCTTTGATGGGCATACTGCTTTCACTCTCTTGCTCTGGTCTACGAGTGCGCGCGCGCCCACGAGTGAGAAGTGCCCTTAGGACCCGTATAAGGAAATTCCGCCCCATCTGATGTCACACATGCCCATACTCGAAAAAAACTTTCCGAAACTTGTGACAAACCGGAAGGAGCATTTTTGCAATTTAATTTTTGAAACTTTGTCCATGTTTAGCATGGGAATCCAACTCTTTAACAGTGTAAAAAACTCAGTATGCATAAAATAGCATTTCACCCCCCCCCCCCCCCCCCTTTAATCAAGAACGTGAAATATTGATATATTAACAATTTCTATATTCTTGTCCCTCTAGTGGTTGTGGTGTTTACTTCAAAAACAACCTTTTATAGATGTTTTATTGTTTATTAAGCACTTTCAATGCAACTCAAGGTTGACACAAGTGCTGTACAATACAACTAAAATCTGATACAATACAGCAATACAAAAGAACATAACACAATATAAACATTATACCTGGTTGAAAGCTATTGATGAAAGGTGTTTAAGCAGATACTTAAAACTCGGCAGAGAAGAAGCATTTTTAATCAAGATTACAGGATCTCAACGATCTGTTTGGTTTATGGATGGAAATTGCATCTGAAAGATGAGACAGTGATTTATTATGTAGAGATTTAAAACAAAAGTTTGAATTTTAAAACACGTTCTCCTGTGTTGTCTCTCAGCGCTCTCTCTGCTACAGTTCAAGTCCTCGAGGGCAAGCATGGACTCCTGGAGGATCCCGTCGATCAGTGAGTTTCAGAGCGGAGGGAGAAGCGGCTTCTCTGATGAAGAAGAGCCATGAAGAAGAGCTTCTCTGAACTGAGTCTCATGTTTTAGTTTTGAGTTTGGTGCCTTAAATCTTCCTCTCAGGCGTTTGAATCCACACACACACACACACACACACACACACACGTCTGGGTCATTCTATACAGCTCTCCAGTTACACTGTGTATTATGTTGGGAATGTTATTATGAGGTGATTGATTTGTTAAAGTACACTAATACTTAAGTTTTTTTGTTTTGTTTTATTATTTATTGCAGTTTTAAACTCTAGTGATTGTCGAGTTCGGAGGAGTCCGTTGTTCTCTGGCAGAGCAACAGTCAGAACCTGAATCTGACATGAACTTTTATTTTTTTTGCATTGTGGACCAAAGCAAAGTCAATCATCTTATTGCCATTTTTTTATTTTAATTTTATTTTTGCAATAGTCCCTCACATTTGGTTTTTGAAATTAAAAATATATTGTCCTTGCTGGGTTTGTTTCATTTTACATTCATACATGCCTATGCATTCATGGAGGTGTTTGTTGCCTGTTGTAAAGCTGTTTGATCAATACATAATGCATACATAGTGATTTAACCCTTAAACAGGCAAGAGTAGAAAATGATAAGCAACAAATAATTTCATGTCTTTTATATATCATCTCGACTTAAGTAAATCATATCCAAAAGAATTTTTGAAAAATGTTGTGTTTTGGATTTTATGAGTTGTGACTCCCAGATCACATTGCCTGTTTAGGGTATAAAAACTGTAACTGCCATTGCATGTTTAAAACAATTATATCCTATACTTCAACTCATATAATGTTGACATATATCATTGGAAAGCTTACAAACTCAAGATTCAGCCTGTGAAAACGGTTTTGAAATCGGACCTTGCCTTACCATAAAAATGATACTTTAAATTATTTTAGCGAGTTCCTTACCTAGTGGGTGGTGTCAGGTTTCTTATTACAAAATTATTAATAAAAAACTTTTCTAATCTTGACAAAACACATATTGTCGGAAAGGTCTGAGACTGTATTGAGACTAAAAATAAATTGTTACAAAAAACTATTTTTGGTACAGCTCCTAAAGCATTCTTGAATTACAACCATTTAAATTTGGATAGTGCAATATTACATATATTCTCAAAAAGGGGGATGACAGGATTGTAATGTTGTTTTTCCAAATCATGTGACCAGCATACTCAAGACAGACAGGCTGTATCAGTTTAACCTGTAAATTTTATAATATGTAAAAAAAAAAAAATAAAAAAAAAAAAACTTCAGAATACAAAGATAGTCAAAAGTAGGGTTAATCCCTTTTTTATACCCAATGTGACTCAGGTGTAACATATATTTCGAAACATGCTAAATAATAACATGAACAACATTTTTATAAATTTTCTTATTCAGCACCTTAAGACAATGTTTATAATTTATGTTAGCAGTGTTAGTATTATTTTTTCAAAAGAAAAGTAAGTTTAATATATATTTATCTCAAAATCTGAATGTCCTGCACCACTGGCAGCCATGTTGGATTTAGGTCAGGCTGACTAATGGTGCCTTCAAATCCTCCTGGGAAGTTCGTACGTACGAGGTGGGAAGTCGTGCTTATAACGGCATGTGCGTTCAAGTCACTTTCGTCGGAGCAAAATGGCGGAGTACTTTCTCTTAATTAATTACACAAAAATACAGTAAGGTTCTTAAACTCTTGTTCTAGAAAATGAAGAACAAAGAAATGTGCATCAGGTGTACTTTGTATTTTTATGTTTTTAATTAATTTATGAAGCCACTGCCAACACATCGTTACATGTTGCATGTTATATTATAATACTATCATATTCTGTGTTGGCGATTAGCTAACTGAGCTGTTAATAGAAAAGCCAGACAATATCACAGCTAAATACCATAGACAGTATATAAACTGGACACAGCGACCCCATTGGATTCAACGGAGGAAAGTGAAGTCAATTAGAAACTCTTACTTCCTGATGGTCGAGCGTACTGCGCAGACTCAAACTGAGCTTGACGACGTAGATGTGACGTGAGCAACCCGTCTGTCTTCTAGTAGCTGTGCCAAGCGAAATCTGAATCATTTCCTTCCGAGACTTGCAGAGACGGAGAGTGTGAGTAGGAGGTGTCCATGATCTTGGAGCAGGAGAAACTTTTGCTAAGTATTCTGATTAATTACTTTGCCATTTTGCCTCCACGTCCCCCCGATTGCCCACGAGCTTCTCCTCCTGTCCATACGGTAATTCTCTACTGTGCGACAGAGAGTCGCGTGGGTATGACGCAATCGTTAGCCTATTTTTACAAAAACTGCTTCTACGGGGCCATAACGTAAGATACAAGGTAATGGAGCCTTTTATACATTTTCGTGTTTCTTTAGAAATAAATAATGGACAAATGGAGTCTTTAAACGCCTCAGATGTAAAGTTATTCGCTGTCAAAGTGACGCCAAAATGAATGGGAGTCAATGGGATGCTAACAGCAGGTGATGGTCTGATAGCCAATGGCGGCGCCCGGGGAACCTTCAATAAAATATGAAACGCTGCCCCCCTGCTAAATACCTTTACGTGTTGTGTATTCCGCCATGTTAATCACTGACACGCCCCCAACTCGTAAAGAAGCTTAGAGAAAATCCCGAGCTCCCCACTGGTATTTACGACATTGTGGTGGCGTTCAAGTGCGTTCAACTCGTAAATACGAAACAAGATGACTTGAACGCACCATAATTAATCACAAACAATTTTAAACAAATCATGTGACCAGCATACTCAAGACAGACCAGGCTGTGATAAATGATAAAAGTGAGAGAAATGATAAACTATGTTACACCCAGATCACATTGCCAGTTTTAGACACATTCCTCACATTCTTTTAACCAAAATTCAAAATAACTCAGTTTCATGCATAACCCTTTTAATCCAGCTCTAAATACCTTACATTGGGTGTCTTTGACCTCTTGTGGAAAATAAATAATATAAGTATAAATAATATAATATATTTTCATGATTCTAGATGGCCTTATATGGAGCAAATGAGCTGTTCCGCTGGGTCCTAAAGTCAGAAAACTCAGTCAGTCAAAACTCCTCAATTTTTTTTTTTTTTTTTTTTTTTAGAATTTCTTGAATTCCTTTTTTTGTGTGTGTCTTTTTAAAAAAAAGTGACTAGAAATGTTTTTTTTCATATGCAACATTTAGCAACTTTTTGAACAGGCTGCATGTAACCCCACTTAATCAATAGGGACTAAATATATTATGGCTAATAATGACTAGGGATGCACTGATACCACTTTTTCCAGAACGTGTCCGATACTGTCATTTTTGGTACTCGCCGATACCGTAACCGATACCTGTATTTTCACTGCATATGTAATTTTTAAATGTATTGGTAGAGAAACCAAAAGTATATAAATCATATTATTTGGCTTAAAGTTAATTTTCATGCTTAATAAAGCCTGCTAAAATGTTTTGTATGAACTTCTGTTTCACTGTTCATTGCTCTATCATATTTCATCTTTCATTTAAGGGATGGTTCGGAGTAAAATCAACCCAGGGTCCTTTGCACCATGACCTCGAGCCAAAGAATGGCACCAAACTTCTACAGTACAAATAGGTTCTGTACTCATAAAACGAGGCATTGGAAAGTTTGTACATCAGGAGTTTATTTAATAAAGAAACTATTAAATATATTAAATGCATATTATAAATCAGAATTAATGTAACCCTGTATATTATACTCTGCACTCTATATATAGTGCATATTAATCTCAAAACATTTTAGTTGTCACAATATAATACCACTTTACACGTCATCCATTTTGTGTGATAACTGCAGGCCTTCACACTTGAACATGGACGGTTCAGCACGTGCCCCATTAACACTCACTCATGTATACGATACAGACTCAAATAAACATTAAACAGAGTTAGAAGATAATATTACAGCCAAACTCTTCTTAACAGCATAAATAACAGTGTATTGTCATTATACGAATTGTTAGAAACCCATAAAACTTCATGTACTAACAATACGTGCATTGAGACGTGCTGATGATAGCATCGCATCGGGAACTATCACGTTCGCCATGTGCGACAATCTCATCTCTTTTTCCACAATACGGTATAACAATTACCAACAGCCTATATACACAAACTCTTATTAACATCAAATATTCAGATATTTAAGGGGCTTACCTGAAAAGGGGAACTTAGAAATATTATAACAATACACCATATAAAATTATCCACAATATGCAATACTTTTGTATATTGCATTATAGGCTACACTGCGTTTGCATAGGTGGAGATTTTTTCGTGAGAAATACAAATACGAAATAGTTAACGAAATTATTTGTGAATGAGACCCACTGTGTGTACATGTGATTCATTTAAAATACTCTATTAGCTTATTCCAATATCCAAATATGATATAAATCTCACAGTGAAAAAGGTTTATATTTGTGACGTGCTGTCTTTGCATTTGATCATTGCACACTATAAACAGGCATTAGCTGAATAAACGTTAGCCAATACAAACATAATAGAAAACTGTTGACAATGAATAATCACCAATAAAAGCAAAACAAATCGCTTATCATAAAAACAATATGAAGTAAGTTATATGAGTCCGACACAACGAGTGGTTGTGTTAACAGTAACGCATCCGTCATTTAACGAATTTTAAAAACACGGATTGATAATACAAAAAAACAAACTAAACAGCACGTCAATTTAATTTTTACAATTATCTACAATTCTCACGCAGCACAGACAACGATAATTTTTAATCCATAAGTAATAACGCACTATCATACCAAATAAATACGTAACATAATTAGGTACTTTAGTTATTAACACAATAATGTAACATGTAGGCTACGTTTCTCAACACTGAGAATTAATAAATAAACGTCTGTTTCTCCAGACTATGGTTGTCAGTTATCTACAAATCACAGATTTCAACTTAATTTAGATATATTGCATTACTTGAGCATTTTATTATTTGCTTGGCTGAATGATGTCTTCCTCTTGTTTGAGTGACCATGAGTGATGGAGTATCTTAAATTAATCCCATAGACAGTAAAAGAAATGGACACAGCGACCTCATTGGATTCAACGGAGACAAGTGAAGCACATTAGAAGCTCTTACTTCCTGATGGCTGAGCGACTGCGCAGACTCACACAGAGCTTGACGACGTAGATGTGACGTGAGCAACCCGTCTGTCTTCTAGTAGCTGTGCCGAGAGAAATCTGAATCATTCCCTTCCGAATCTTGCAGAGACGGAGAGTGTGAGTAGGAGCTGTCCATGAGCGAGGAGCAGGAGCAACTTTATGACTCTCTATGGGCTTCTCCCTTGACTTTATGCCTCCACGTCCCCCCGATTGCCCGCGAGCTTCTCCTCCTGTCCATACGGTAATCTCTCTACTGAGCGACAGAGAGTCGCGTGGTTATGACGCAATCGTTAACCTATTTTTACTAAAACGGCTTCTACGGGGCCATAACGTAAGATACAAGGTAATGGAGCCTTTTATATATTGTCGTGTTTCTTTAGAAATAAACAATGGATAAATAGAGTCTTTAAATGCCTCAGACGTAAAGTTATTCGCTGTCAAAGTGACGCCAAAATGAATGGGAGTCAATGGTTTGCTAACAGCAGGTCATGGCTTGTAGACAGTGAAGGTATGCTTTCCGGATGCTGGATTCCCCCCTTGATTAATCCATGCGATTAAGCCAAGCGGCAACATTCTGATCTGAAAAATGAAGCCTACCAGGAAGTGCGAAAAACTGCAATACATCGAAAATCCGCTAGAGGAAGGTCCCAAAAGGGAGCAAATGTCCACAGCCCCCATGTTAAAATGTCAGTTTTCACAGCATAAATTCATGTTTTTACAGGTTGGTCCCATGGACTTTTATTGTATTTTTCGATAGCTTCCGAGAGCCTGACAACTGTGAGGGGGGTGGATTTTTTTCTAACTCGTTAGTTTAGATCGTATTTAGATATAAAATATATGACAATAAGGGCGTGGTTAACTTTGATTGACAGCTTGATTGACAGCTGACAAGACAGCGCCACGGAGAATGACAACATAAGAAGCGCCATTTTTTAATACAGTTGACATATAATACTACTGTTTCTGTATAATGAAATGTAGTTTTAAGAGTTTTTCAGGTGAGAATGTAGTTGTTTAAAGCTCAAATCTGTGGTTTATTTAAAGATTTATGAAAATTGTATCCAGTTTTGAGATCCAGCGATGGACCGGGCGCTCGGCGTTCATGTACCCCGCCTGGAGCAGCCTTTCATCGGCTTGACGTTATGAGGTTTGCCGCGGACTCTGGCGTCTCTGTAGTGGTTAAACATGAGATATAATTCGTCTTGTGTATATCTAACGGGCGATTTTTGGTCTCGTGAATCTATAATTTTTTCCCTGGGCAATCGTTTAGGCTGAGGGGAAGTTTCATAACTTTATAAGCTATTTAACATTACCGTTGTATGGTTAGACTAGAGCGCTGACTTTGTATGTTTGACTGAATTGTTTGCTTTATTTGTATAGCTTCTTATACCTTTTACTTATACTTTTATAATGACTAATATTGATAAAACTGAAATTTAACAAAAAGAGACTGGGTTGAGTTTTGTCATTTTAAATTTTAATACAACGGAGATGATCTGTAATGTTGTTTACTGCAAAATCTGTTGTTTAGTACAAATGCACATATTGCCTGGACCATAAAATGTTTAATATTTTTATATTATATTTAAAATGAAAAGAGGCAGGTTTGTGTTTTATATTTTGTTTTTTCATAAATAGGCAAACGTTATGCAGTTGAATATAATCAATATGCGTTGCCTGAACCACATTTGTGTGGCTATAATGTTTAAGATTTCTTTAAATGAAAACGAAAAGAGTTAGTATGGTGTTTTATAACATATTTCATTGCCTAAAAATACACAGAGATAACCGGAGTAGCAGAGCGAGCGGTGAAGGTGGGCGGGGTGACGCGCGCTGCGGCAGAAGGTGGGCGGGGTTAGGATTTCCCAAGATTTTCCAAGATGGCGCCGCCCATACCCCCATAAACGGCTTCAAACCCGTTCTTCAGAAAGTCTATGGGTGACGTCACAGACGCTTTGTCCATATTTTTTACAGTCTATGGATTAAGCCCATGTGATTGTCGAGGACTGAATCCAGCGCTATGATTGGTCAAACTCTTAATCTTTTGCTGTTGCTTGATGTGAGTTCTGCGATTGCACAGTCACCAGGTTTTTGCGTAGTTTAGAGTGACAAATCGAACCAGTGTACCCAAAATGTGTACAGGTTGGCAGGTCTGCTACAGGCTTTTTTTTATTTTTTTTTTTTATTTTTTACAAATTAATTTATTTTTTGCATTTTACTAAACTTTAAAATAAAATTTTTAAATCAAATTTAAATAAAGTCATAAGCCCCAAGAAATTGGTTCACAGTGAATTTATAACAGCTATGTGGTGTTCACTGTAAAATGATCAATAAGTTAACTTGTTTGAAAAGAGAAAGTTTGACAGTGATACAGTATATCCAAAAACTTATAAAAGCCTAAGGAAAGGAAGAAGAATGGCATCTGTGCTTTCTTACGGAGAATAGGGAAGGCTGTAAACAGGGCTCAACAGTGCGGGGATTTCACTTGCATTTGTGCCTAAAAATAGATATGTGCAAACTTGAAAAATTATTTACGAGCACAGTGCGCGAGTGACGGGCTGTTCTCAATACACAGAACAACAGCGCGATGAAGCGAAGCATATTGATTTCACATGGAAAGCAAGCAAGAGGACATGACGGGGTCGTATGATGACGCGCTTAACTTTGTGCAAATGAGAGCGATTCGCAACCAATGAGCCAATCACTGAAATAGTGTGGGAATGTGCAGGAATTGCTGGATTTTAAGTGAGAGTCAACTGAGGTAAACACTTGAAAAAAGTACAATAGTTAAAAATGAAGAACATAAATTTTTTATTTTAAGCGAAAAAGAGATGAGGAGAAAGAGGAATCAGGTGAGGGGGATATGGAAGGTTTAACTAACATTAGTGAGGTTTCTTCACAAGATTCACCTGAAGCTGAGAACAACAAAGGTGAACCTAAGGTGAACCAAACGAACCTAAGGTGACCACCGCTGTCACTTCAACGTCCAGTGGAGCCGGCAGAGGGAGTGCATATACATTTAATTGGATTAACATTTTCCCATGGCTGGATTTCGAGAACAACCTCATGTTCTGCAAATATTGAAGAGGGCAGAAACAGGCTAGAAACTCGCTGTTCGTGTCAGGAAATCCACATCTGAAAAAAGATAGCGTAACGAAACATAACATCTTCCAGTGTAGAGACCTGTACCTGCCGAGACAGGAGAAACCATCGAGCACGGTGTCCGCAGCCTTGAAGAGGCAAGAGCTGCTATCTGAGGAGAAGAGGAGGCAGCTGAAAATATAGATAAACACTGCATACTTCACTGCGAAAGAAGAAGAACCTTTCGTCAAATTTGGGCCACTTATCAGACTCCACCACATGAGTTAACATTAGGGTTGGGTATTGGTTGGGTTTTATCCGATACCAGTACCTACTCGGTATTTTTCAAACGGTTCCGGTGCTTAAACGGTTCTTGAAACGGTACTTAAGAAAACTAAACCGCACACACTTTATCAAAAAAATAATACCTCTGTGTGTGTGTGTGTGTGTGTGTGTGTGTGTGTGTGTGTGTGTGTGTGTGTGTGTGTGTGTGTGTGTGTGTGTGTGTGTGTGTGATTTTCTGAAAAAGATTTTCTGATTTCTGATTAAATGAAAAATTGTGCCCTTTAAAAGGCTACTGATGTAGCACAAAACACTTGAGTTAAGATCAAAATTTTGTCTTCTCATATTATGACTTTTACAAAACAGAGAAATATCTGACACTGAGCAGAAATATTTAACACACACAGTATAGCCTCGTATAAATATACTTGATATTGATATCCTTCATACTTGATATTCAAGATTTGCAGTTGGCATTAAAATACTAGACTTACCCGAAGAGGAACACTGGCAGCTGAACTTGAACTTTAGTCAAGCGTGTCAGAGGTTTTGGGTTCTAATCCGCATTCGTAGTTTTTTTTATTTTTTTATTTATTTTTTTAAACCGATTATGTCAAGTCAAGTCAAGTTTATTTATATAGCGCTTTTCACAACACAGGTTGTATCAAAGCAGCTTCACAGTAATAAATTAGAACAATACATCAATGTTTGTTTCTAGTGGAACGTCTACGTTTGGTAATGCTGATCAATAGTATAGTTGATTGATTAATTAAATTAAATATCCCCAAATATCCCCAACTGAGCAAGCCAAAGGCAACAGTGGCAAGGAACCGAAAAACTCCATCAGGTGACCTAATGGAGAAAAAAAAACCTTGGGAGAACCCAGGCTCAGTCGGGGGCCAGTTCTCCTCTGGCGTTTATGAACTAGAGGTCGGATTTAACTGTAGGATTAAAAGTATTATATGAATGCCTGGCTGAAGAGATGCGTCTTTAATCTAGTTTTAAACTGGGAGAGCGAGTCTGAGCAACGAACAGTATCCGGAAGACTATTCCAGAGTTTTGGTGCTAAATGTGAAAATGCTCTCCCTCCTTTGGTGGATCTGGATATCCTAGGTATGACCAAAAGCCTCGAATTTAGTGACCTCAAAGAGCGCGATGGATTATAGGGCGATAGAAGATCCGTTAAATAGACTGGAGCTAAGCCGTTTAGGGCTTTATAAGTCAGTAGCAATACCTTGTAATTAATACGGGACTTTATAGGTAACCAATGTAGGGATGATAAAATCGGTGTTATATGATCATATTTTCTTGATCTAGTTAGAACTCTAGCGGCGGCATTTTGGACTAACTGTAGCTTGTTTATTGAGGATGCAGGACAACCGGCTAATAACGCATTACAGTAATCTAGTCTCGAGGTCATGAATGCATGAACTAACTTTTCTGCGTCAGAAACTGATAGCATGTCACGTAGCTTAGCAATGTTTCTAAGGTGGAAAAAGGCTGTTCTTGTAACATATGAAATATGATTTTCAAAAGACAGGTTGCAGTCTAATATAACACCCAGGTCTTTTACTGTAGAGGATGAAGTAACAGGACATCCTACTATGTTAAAGTTGTATTGTGAGAGGTTTTGTGGGTGGTTTTTTGAACCGATAAGTAGTACCTCTGTCTTGTCTGGATTTAATAAAAGAAAATTATGCGTCATCCAATCTTTTATATCTTTAACACACTCTGTCAATTTGGATAATTTAGCGTTTTCATCTGGCCGTGATGAAATATAGATTTGAGCGTCATCAGCATAACAATGGAAACTAATTCCATGTTTCCTTATAATATTTCCAAGTGGCAGCATATATATTGAGAATAATAGAGGGCCTAACACAGATCCCTGCGGCACTCCATAGTTTACTGGAGTTATGATCGATTTTTCTCCATTTAAATAAACAAAATGGTAGCGGTCAGATAAATACGATCTAAACCAGCTTAATGCTTGTCCTTGAACACCAGTATAATTTTGTAGTCGATCTAAGAGTATTGTATGATCTATAGTATCGAACGCAGCACTAAGATCAAGTAAAACTAATATTGAGATACAGCCTTGGTCAGAAGCTAAAAGTAAATCATTTGTGATTTTAACGAGCGCAGTTTCAGTGCTATGATGCGGCCTAAATCCAGACTGAAACTTTTCATAGGTGTCATTTTCTTGTAAGAAAGAGCCCAGTTGAGCGGACACAACTTTTTCTAGTATTTTAGACATAAAAGGTAGATTTGAAATGGGTCTATAATTTACTAGATTATTTGGATCTAATTGTGGTTTCTTAATGAGAGGTTTTATAACTGCCAGTTTAAATGTTTTTGGAACATAACCTAAAGATAAAGACGAGTTAATAATATTGAGGAGAGGCTCTTCCACTACAGGTAACACTTCTTTCAATAGCTTAGTAGGTATGGGATCTAGTAAACATGTTGTTGTTTTAGATGAAGTGATAAGTTTATTTAACTCTTTTTGTTCTATAGTTGTAAAGCACTGTAATTGTTCTTGCGGCGTGATAATTGAGGCTGAATTATAAGGCGCGATTGAGGATTGAACGTTTACAATTGTGGTTCTGATGTTTTCTATTTTCTCAGTGAAGAACTTCATGAAATCATTACTACTAAACTGTAATGGAATATTTTGTTCAGGAGACATCTGTTTATTTGTTAGTCTCGCCACGGTGTTAAATAAGAACTTAGGATTGTTATGGTTGTTTTCTATTAGTTTGCGTAGATGCTCAGCCCTGGCCGCTTTTAGGGCCTTTTTATAACGTGACATACTGTCTTTCCATGCGATTCTAAAGACCTCTAAGTTGGTTTGTTTCCATTTACGCTCTAAATTACGGGTTTCTCTCTTTAGAACACGCGTAGTATTGTTGTACCATGGTGCTTTACTTTTCTCTCTGACCTTTTTTAATCTAATGGGCGCAACAATATCCAATGATCCAGAGAGAATGGTGCTCATAGTGCTAGTTAATTCCTCAAGTTCATCTGTTTGTTTGGGTTCACTGAGCAGCTGAGACAGATCCGATAAGCTGTTTGAAAAATTATCTATGGTGGATGGAAGGATTGTTCTGCCTAATCGATAACGCGGCGCAGCATGATATATTACAGGGGTACGTAATATGCAAGTTACCATGTAATGGTCAGTGACATCGTCACTTTGTGGAATGATATCTATATCGGTTGGATCGGTTCCATGTGATATAATTAAATCGAGTGTATGATTAAATCGATGAGTCGGTCCGGTAATGTTTTGCTTGACCCCAAAGGAGTTTAATAAATCTGTAAACGCAGCCCCTAACGCATCATTTTGATTATCTACATGGATATTAAAGTCTCCAACAATTAATGCTTTATCGAAGTTAACTAATAGGTCTGAGAGAAGATCTGCAAACTCTTTTAGGAAATCAGCGTAAGGCCCAGGCGGTCTATATACGGTAGCCAAGGCTAGAGATAATAGGGATGTTTTTCGAACATCTAAGAGCGTAACATTTAGTACAAGTACTTCAAATGAAATAAACTTATAACCCGTTTTCTGAGTAACATTGAGAAAATCTCTATAGATTGTTGCAACACCGCCGCCACGACCATTCAGACTGGGCTCGTGCTTATAGGAGTATCCTGCTGGAGTAGACTCATTTAAACCAAAATAATCATTTGGTTTAAGCCAGGTTTCAGTAAGGCAAAGTACATCGAAGCTATTATCTGTGACTATTTCATTTACAATAACTGCCTTAGGTGTGAGTGATCTAATGTTTAGAAGACCTAGCTTTAAAAATTGTTTTTGATTACCAATAGCAACATTTTCTGGTTTAATAACAATTAGATTTTTTCTAGATCCTGCAGTAGATTTCTGATTTGATCTCACTAAACGAGGAATAGACACAGTTTCTATGCAATGTTCTACACTATTTATATCAGTTAAATTGGTGCAGCAGAGACTATGATTTGAACTTTTGGTTACTAGTCAAAAGGTATTTAACATTTTGGAGATGTTATCTGACAGAAGATCCGATCCGAATCTGTTTGGGTGTAAGCCATCAGCACGGTAAAGCCTAGGACGCTCCCAAAACAGATTCCAATTATTTACAAAGAGAAGTTTCTGCTCATTGCACCATGACATTAACCATTCATTAAGCACAAATAATCTACTAAACTTTTCATGACCTAGTCGGTACGTGGGAAGCGGTCCTGACACAATAATCGTTATATCAGGCGATGTGCTGCGTACCGTATCGATCAGATTCCTGAAGTCTTTCTTCAAAACCTCCGTCTGGCGCAGTCTGATGTCGGCCCCTCCCGCGTGCAGGACAACGGTTCCGACGCGCTCGTTCAGAATCTCGGGAACGTGAGCAGCGATTTCAGAAACACGAGCACCAGGAAAGCAGTGACTATGCACCTTACTTTTATTTAACGTAACGTGTACGTGTCGAACGATGGAATCGCCGATGATCACAGCATCGCGTTCTGTTTCGCGAAGAGGGGAGAAGCGGTTTTGTGTGGATATCTCGAAAGCCGGGAGGGTCGGAGAGAGTTTTCTTGGTCTAGACCTGACTCGCGTCTTCCGCTGCGGAAAAATCCAGGCTTCGTGATGGCATGTTGGAGCCGGAGTGAACGAGACCATGGCTGATCGCGACCTCGACGTTCGGGACCGATGTTGAGGAATGCACGGAGTAGACGAGGTCGGAGTCAGCGGGTTAGTAACATTAATCTCTGATTTGTGTGCCTCGGCACGTGATGTTTCGAGAGCCAAACGCCGGTCTATCAGCTCGGCTTTTCTTACTAAAAGGTCGTGGATCTGTTTCTCAACAGCTTCCAGCTCAGACTGCACCGCGTGCAGCTCAAATGTGTCCTCACCTGCACCAAAAGGTAGACTACTTACATTTGATATATTCGCCATTTTAACAGATGGACAGTACGTTAAGTTAGCAACGACGCTACCAGTGGTGCTATCAATATTAATACTAATTTATGGCTTAAGTCTTGGATATAATCCGTCTTTTCAGTGGTACGGGTGTAGAGTAGACGCACGATAGGCGAAAAAATGTTTGTTTGTAACTTAAATGAGTGCGGAGAAGACGCGTTCAGCCGTGATCCACGGACGTAACCTATAAGAGTATCCAGCGTTGTGCTCATATGCTCATCAGTGGTTGTATATCAAGCAGGGACACTTTGTGTCCATTATATTTTGAGATTTCACCAGAACGAATAGATATGAGGCGCCGTCTAGGGCTTAAATCAAACTTCATTCACGCACATATAAACCCTTGCATACACGTATACTAGGTAGTCACACATACATGTATACTGCTGAATGCTCAAACTAATATGAAATGCACAATGCTCACGCACACACACGCAAACTCTACACACACGAGACGCGCGGAACTCTCCGCGCACATACTCATCTGAGACGCGAGCACACACACACACACACACACACACACACACACACTCTCCGCGCACATACTCATCTGAGACGCAAGCACGCACACACAAACTCTCCGCGCACATAATCATATAGACGGCGCCTCATAAATAGATCGATCTCCGCAACGAAGCGCGCGTCCGAGTGAAGACAGTGCGGTGTGCGCGAGCCAAGAGAAAACACTGTATCCGCGTCACTGATCGCAGCGGCAACGAGCACTTTGATCACTTGATTTAAAAAACACATTTCAGCGCTAGATCGTCTCTTATTTAACAAACGAACAAAATTAATGCTCTGCTGGTTAACTGGAGATGTTTTATTATTGGATCATTCGTGCCGCGAGATGTTTTATAGAGGTAAAAAACGTCAGGCACCGAAATCAGGCACCGAAAGTTTCGTTCTTATTCGGTCTGGTTACTACCGTTTACGTCGGAACCGGTTCCCTATTGGAACCGGGTTTCGGTACCCAACCCTAGTTAACATTAATCCCATATACGACAATGATGTAAGATGTGCGGAGATGATCGGTCAAATTGCTGACATAATGAGAGAGAGCCTGTCAGCGAAGCTGAAAGCCGTGAAGTATCTAGCCGTTCTAGTAGACGGAGACACTGATATATCCAACACCGGATGCGAGATTATTTATGTGCGCTTGTTGGAGGATGGGAAGCCAGTCGATCTCCTGGTCGGACACCAGACCCTTCAGCTCTCCCATGCCATAGGTAAGCTGTTTCTCTTTATAGGCTTTATTCTTGTGTAAAGTTGAATAGGGCTGCAATAATTATAAAACTTCGTCTCCGGGGTATAAAGTAAATGAATCCGTGCCATTACGTTTGTTAACAATCACTTTGCTTCAACTTCATATCTGTGTGGGCTTTTGCCATGTAAAACGTTGCATGATGTACACCAACTCCAACACAAATTCTATGCTTTCATTTATTGCAACTTTATTTTGGCACAAGAGAGAGACAGTGAATTGTTTATTTGTTATTTTCTTACTTTCACAGACTAGAGCTGGCAATACTTACAGCGGAAAATCCAAACGAGAGCTCTACGTCTCGGACAAGAGCTTGGTGTGGATATTTGTACACCAGCTAGGGAACTCGCCGGATCCTCCATGTCCACTGACCAAGCCCAGTACTCAGTTGTTCTGCGGCACACAGTGCACCTGGCCGTAGCGTCAACAACAGCGGAAGCTCAAAAGAGGTCAGTTTTTTCAATTTAATACCCCTAATTTACAAAAATAGGTTAAAAACTCAAATTAACTTTTAGAATCAAGTAATTGACAGATGTCGGAGGAGAAAGATAAATCAACTTAAATTAACTAACACATTTACTGTGTACTTGTTTACTCACTACTTAACAGATAAAGTGGGGAATGGAGAATGCACTCTTTTGTGTATTCTGCCATTTTCTCTCTGACATGTTTGAGGAGCTATCCTCACTTAGCCTCACCTTGCAAAGGAATGACCCGATCCACATCAGAGTTGAGGACGACAGTGGCCAGACTGGAAGCACTGAAGTTTAGGGCAAAGGCAGGAGGCATGCTGGAGAAGATCCAGACCACGCTCGCTCAGCAGAAGGGTGATGAGAGGAGATTCCAGGTGTGTTAGGATGAGAGTTTGTTAGGATCGATGATTAAGACAGATTCTCAGAGTGAGAATCAATGTTTTCGTTGCACAATACAATACAAACAAATAGAGAACAAGGAGGGAAATGCAGAGAAGATTCGCCACAAGTCTTTAAAAAAATAGCGGCTGACAAATAGCCAGACATTTCATTGTGTGTTGGTGTGTGTCTGTCTGTCTGCCTCTCTCTGTGTGTGTGTGTGACGTGTGTTATTTCTGTTTTAGGGAATAACACTGAAGGGGAATCTGAAAGGCTTCACAGACCTCACTAATCCCCAACCTGCAGATCGGGGTGCAACTTGGCTGCAATCCAGGATAAGTGGCAGGGCCTGAAAACCCTGGATTTATCCGGGTTTGACTGGGCGTCATCAGTCGATCCGTGTCCATCTGGAGTCGAGCTGCCGGTTAATGCAGATCCATCCAATTCTGAGACGTCACCGTTCTCCTGTGAATCCCTCCTGGAGTTAATGTCTGTCTCAGATGTATCCAGTCTAGAGTAGGGTTGGGAATCGAAAATCAATACCAATTCTGAAAAGCGAATACTTGAGGCCAGGAATCGGATACTTGTAATAAAATTACAATTTCGATTCCTCTTATTGATTCCTTTGTGAGCATTTCAATATGACTTTAAATAATTCAAGCGTGAGACGACTCGCTGTTTTCTGTACTGTGTATCAGTATACTGGAGCTGTGCAGCTCTTAAAGTGACAGCAGCCTAATATTCCAGTTTCTACCTGACAATCTTAAAACTGTTTATTTCAATCATATATCTTTGTTCAGTTGTATCTATTTGTTGCGACTGCTAATTTCTTATTTGTTGTTTTTTAATTACTGAGTGTTTACTTGTCTTTAATAATGCTTGAAATGTATATTAGTACAGCTAGTTGTTTTTCTATGGTGTTTGTAAACCACAGGCAAACGTTCCTTGTGTAAGTGTTCTCTAGCCTGTAGATTTCTGGTTATGATATTCAGCTACAATTAAATGTTTTGCAATAAGACTCAATGTGAATGATATCGAAGTTGTTGTTTTTTTTAACCTGATTGGAACCGAAATTAGGAATCGGAATCGATCAGCAGAATCGAAATCAGAATTGTTCAAATGTAAACGATACGCAACCCTAGTCTCGATCTGTCACCTGAATATCATGAACAAAAACTACCCTCTACGAGGCATGCTTACGCCCTGAAGTGGAACCTGTTCGTTGAGTGATGTTCTTCTCACCGGGAAGACCCCCGAAGATGTTCGATCGGTACTGTGCTTTCCTTCCTGCATTATGGGTGGAGCGAGGGCTGTCTCCCTCCACCCTCAAAGTGTATGTTGCCTCTATTGCCGCACATCATGATACAGTTGACGGGAGATCCGTGGGGAAGCACGACCTGATCGTCAGGTTCCTGAGGGGAGCGAGGAGACTGAATCTGCCTCGCCCTCCCTCTATACCCTCTTGGGACTTATCTCTGGTGCTAACCGCACTGCAGAGACCTCCCTTTGAGCCATTGCAGGCAGCAGAGTTAAAAGTCCTGTCTATAAAAACAGATATCCTGCTTGCTTTGGCCTCTATCAAGAGGGTAGGGGACCTGCACGCATTTTTTTTATTTTTTTTTTATTTTTTTTTATTAAGCAAACAATACAATACATATAAATACATAAAGAAAGCAAAAGCAAAAAATAAGTATAGACAAATATAAATGTGGAGAAAAACAAGTGTCGGACCAATAAGCTTGTTAACAGACAAACCAGAAAGAAGTGCATAATGCAAAGGAAAACAAATGATCAGACAAATAAACAAATGGGGTCGGCAAGTAACTTTGGCCGCGGGCCAATATTTTTTTTAGCCAGTAGATGGCGGGCCAGCTACACAGAGTAGGCCTATGGATACAAATTAAATACTCTTATATAGGCCTATAATTGCGGAATATGATGGGTCCGTCACCGTCCGTGGATCATTCATTCAATCGTTTTTTTTTTTTTTTCAAATTAAAACCAAAAATAAAAAGATGAAAAACGACTTGTTTTTCCATTATTTATTTCCTAAACTGAAATGAAAAAAAAAAAAATAAGGACGGGTTTTCTGATTTTCTGATTGTGCTCAGATCAAAAATAGAAAAAATGAATTACTGGATTAGACAAATTTAAATTTTGATTTTTAAGTTTTAATTTAACACCTTATGCATATATCAAGGAAACCATTTTAAACAGATCAAGTAGGCTACTATTGTGGTAACATATTACAGCCATTTTAATAAAGGTGTGAATAGCAATCATGCCTCATTCCGTACAGTCCGACTTTTGAACTTTATTCCTTTTTTATTATTATTATTTATTCGGGGACACACACATACACACCTAAGGTTTAAGGAGGTCTGCGTGGGACTGTTTTTTTTCGTCCCGCTCCCACAAGGTTCTATTCAGCAACCGCTTAAAATACACTCGGTGTTCACCCGCTTTATTTCCCGACCTGACGGGTCCACAAAATTTAGATCTCGTTTCCATAATCTCACATTCAAATGTCTCTAATGGAAAGAAGGAGATTGGAGTAGCCTATAATAATTATAAATGCTATACAAAAATTGTGTTCGTGTCAGTATAAATATTAGGCTATTTTAACATTGTACTGTCAGCAGAGAAAAAAAATGTCACAGAAAAAAAATATGAAATATAAATAACATGAATTAAATAGGACAAAGCCTATCACTCAAGTTTCTAAGCAACATAAACGAAAATCATATTGCCCTACTGACGAAATGAAGTAGGCTATTTTCTGTCGAACTATTTCAAACATCCTTGCAAAAAAAGAATGTTGTTGACTGACAATGGTTTCAGTACCAAACAGCTCCTCAGAGCTAGGTGTACAGGCGGTCAGAATTAAGTGCGGATACGCTGTCAAAAGATGTCGGGAGTTGGCTATTGTCAGTCAGACCGCACGCTCCGTCCAAAGTACACCAGAGTTCTGACCGCTACCGTCTTTTGACGCGCGAATGGACACAAAGTGGTCAAGCGTATAACTAGACGCGGCAGGCGCGAATTTGACGCGCTATTCACGTCCGTTGTGAACGCACAGTTATACTTTAAAACGTAATCCCGCGCCGCATTATTCCCTATGGGCGTTTCACACAGTATGCGGCGGTGAAATCGCCGCGCGACTACGGCTTTTCTCAAGTAGTGGAAGAGTTTTGTACAGCATTTAGGACTGCCAAAATAATCCGGCGGGCCAGAAAATATTGCTGACGGGCCAGTTTTGGCCCGCGGGCCGCCAGTTGCCGTTCCCTGAAATATACAAACAACATAAAACAGAATAAGGGCGAACCGGTTTCTGCTACATATACCTATATATATATACATATACATGCACATACATATATCTATAAACATATATATACACATACATACAGACAAAAAAAAAAAAAAGGGAAGAAAAAATTAAATAAAATAAAAATAATAAGAGGCATATGCAGAGAAAGGGGAATGTAGATTGAGATAGATTGAATAGATGAGAAAAAAAACAGAAAAGATAAAATAGAAATTAAAATGGGGATGTTAGAGAGTTAAAATGGCTATTGCATGATTTAATTGATTTCCTGCTATTTATGCATCATTCCAGTGGAATATGGACATGCACCTTCCACTCCAAGAGGTCTTGTAAGGGCTCACCAAAGCACATTGGCCGGACCTTCCGGATCATTGGAACATGACCGCGTCGCGGTCGCGTCTCTGCCTGCGCTTGGATTTAAAAATAAATAAATAATGATAATAATATTTGACCATCAATTGTAGTCATAGCAGGGTATGCATTTCAAGCCAGGCATCATATATTGTCTTGGTCTACAGACCCGTTGGGTCCTGTCATGACCTTGTCGAGGGTAAGAAAGAAGGGGTAGGGAATGTGGACAGGAGACCAAGGTATAGAGTGAGAAGAGTAAAAAGGGGAGGGAAAGGGAGAAGAGAAGAGAGAAGAAAAAATAATAATAATAATAACAATAATAATATACATATGTACGTATACATGTATATATAGACCTACATATAATATATATATATATATATATATATATATATATATATATATATATAATAAATAATAATAATTGATGATATTTATAAGATAGATATATGTGTGGTTCATACCTTTAAAGCCCTTCATACAAATTATATAGCGACGGTTAAAGGTAATCTAAAGTAATTGCATCATACATACATACATACATACATATACAGACTTACAAACATACATAACAATACATGCATATATACACACTCACATACACACACTTACATATATAGTTATATATACCCGTATACGTAATAAAAAATATTAATAACAATAATAATGTCTTAGGCATACTCACATGCCTTACACATACATAATGTACTAACTAGTAAAATGCAGAATTAAAATGCAAAACAGTACCATGGATATATCAGATATCTTTATCCTTTACATTTCCTGATATATTAATACAGGTTATAGGTATATTCAGAGGGTATTAAATATCATTGATTTGCATTGTGTACGTTTTTTTACGTCATATAAATAAATGGTGAGGCACCAATTCATCTCTCAGGGCACATTTATGTTTAGTGATTCAGTAATGGTACCAAAAATGTGTATAAATTTAGTTAATTTGTGTTTGAGAATAGCCGTCTGTTTTTCTTTGATAATATGATCTATTAATAGCTGTTGCCATTGTATAATACTGATTTTATTTTTATTTTTCCAATTGATCAAAATTGTTTTCTTGGCGATACCTAGAGACAGAAGTAAGGGTGATGTATGTTCTAGTGGGGGGTTTATGTTTAATGTGTCTCCTAGAAGACATAATGACGGATTTGCCGGGATATTACGTTTAAGGTAAACAGATAATTTTCCTGCGATTTCTTTCAAAAACTTGGTAACTGGGGGGCAAGACCAGATGGCATGAAAGTAGTGATCTTGTGTAATGAGATTACAGTGTTCGCATTTGTTTGATTTTGATAATCCCATTTTAAACATTTTATGTTGTGTTAGGTGTGTTCTATGTATTACTTTAAAGTGAATTAATTGCACGCTGGTATTTCTGCTTAAACTAAACATATTTAAGCAGATTTGTTTCCAGAAATTGGTATCTGTGGTTATGTTAAGGTCATGTTCCCATTGTTTAATAGGTATCGAATATGTTGTATCTGTATTTGTTAATATATTGCATAATTTAGATAGTAATTTTTTGTGTTACTGATTTGTTTTATTTTTTCAATAAGAGGTGGAGTTCTAGGAAGAAGGTTGCCAATCTTAGTTCTAATAGCATGATTAATTTGTATTTAATAAAAATACTGATCTTTCCCTAAATTATATTTTTCTATTAATTCTGAGAAATGTTTAAAATTATTATCTGAAAACAAATGATGTAAATGTGTGATGCCAGCAATTTTCCATTTTTCATTACTAAGTGAAGATTTATTAATGGTAAAATCTGGGTTATGCCATATAGGAGAGAAAGAGTGTGGTGTTATTGTATTATGAGTTATTTGATTACTTTTCCACCATGCTAATAAAGTTGTACGAATTGTCATGTTATTGTATAGATCATGAGTCTTAATAACATCAGTAATATATGGTAAGTCGGATAATGAAATCTTTTTACAGTCTGCCTGTTCTAAATCTAACCATGAGTTATGGGTATAATTGCCGTTTATCCATTTGCAGAGATATTGTAATTGTGCAGCTAGATAATAATAGTAAAAGTTTGGTGCCCCTAATCCTCCCATATCTTTGTTTTTCTGTAATGTAGTAATACTAATTCTTGGTTTTTTATTCTTCCAATAGAATTTATTTATCTTGCTATTTAAGGTGTCTAACCATTTCTTAGTGGGTTGGATTGGTATCATTGTAAATAGATAGTTTATTTTTGGTAATATGACCATTTTTATTGTAGAGATTCTTCCTATAAGAGATAATGGCATTTTTGGTTGACGAATCGTGCCTGGAATTCAGGCCGGCCAACTCTCACGTCATCCTGAATCCCCGGATATGTGGCCAAGGTTCCTACCACTCCCTTTTGGGACCAGGTGGTAAACCAGTCAACAATAGAAGCCAGTCAACACCGTAAGCCCTGCTCGAAGTGTCGGCTTGCTGCGCCATTCCCCTCCTATGGACTGGATACGTGCCCCATTCTTCCTCCAGTAGAGTTCCTCATTAGCCGAACCCCGTTGAGTTCCTCCACACCCCTCGGCAACGGACGTGGCGAATTTTAGCAATGTTAGTACTACATTTGTCATTTAAGAAGTAATTACCTCTGATAATTATGATTTCCACACATTAATTCTATGAATTCATTATATTAACTTCAAAAAATATCCAAAAGTGGCAAAAAAATACATACTTAAGAAATTATCACAGTATATTCATAAAGAAATAACAACAGCCGTGTCATATTCATAGCTATGAATGATCAGAAGTTTATATTTCTCAGCAAATAATCCATTCTGACTGCAGAAATGGATGATCTGAAAACATTAGCGTAGCTTTTCTACGTTTACCATAATGTGACAAATCAACCGTTTGGTTGAGCACGTTTTTGAAAAATTATTAAAAACATACTAAAGTTTTTTCATGGCACCAATTAACATAATTTTGTAAAGTAAGGGCTCTTACAGTGTAATATGTAAAAAAAAAAAAAAAATGGTTACCTTGCAAAATTTCACCAAAAATTTCATCATATGGCAGGAGTGATTCTGACATCCATGTTAGAAGAAGTGTTGTGACGAGTGCTGTTGATGGACACTGTGACATCTAGTGGATTTTTTTGGCATAACATACCTCAACCTGGTGGTAGAGACCATAGACATCATATAGGTAGACGCCCTATCGACCGCTACTGCCTATTGGCACGGACGAGCCGTGGGGCCGCCATCTTAAACCGGTCAACCGCTCCGCTCAGTGTAATCTGTTTGCCAGGTGTCAGCACATTTAATTAATCATATCTCACTGAATACCGAACCGATTTTCACGCGGGTTTTTTTGCTGCAAACGTCATACATGTAGCTATGATACAGGACACATTGCATATTTTATTCACAAAATACAATCAATAGTACGGTAATGTTAAATGTTAAATCTAACTTGTGAAAAGTAATCCCAGAGCGATGGTCCGCCGATTTGAGCAGGAATATGTTGCACAGTGCTCTGGCGTCTACTGCTGCTATGCAACGCAAATAGGAGTATGACCGGTTTAAGATGGCGGCCGCATTTCTTGCGCCCAGCGGCCAATAGGGCGTCTAGCTATATATGATGTCTATGGTAGAGACGGCTCAATCAGCTCGAGTTAAAGTCCGCGTGAACCGGAAGTTGCAAACGACTTTTCTCCAGTGCTGTGACGTATTTCCCAGTGAAAAGGAATATTGAACAGAGGGCAGGGTTTTACTCTAGCGCTCCTCCTCTCCATCTCTGCTCATAGCAGACTAACGGTTTGAGGGGAGTGGTTAAGCGTTGCCCAAACCAAGCCGTCAAACATACGTCATCAGGGAAGGTCCTCCAATGCAGAGGGGAGGGGCATTTTCAGATTTTGATTAAAGATTACGAAGCCAAAAAAATTTTTTGTGTGGATTGACTTGCATGGATGAATTGTTCACCACAAAACGATCAATTTAGGCAAACAAAGTAAATATGGTCAATTTTGCTTTCATGTGGACTTTAAGTTAGGTACTCCTCTAAATAAAATGTAGTGACTCAAAATGTGCTCAACCATTTGGTCGAGCAGTTAAAGGGCTATTTTGATATGACGCAAGTGTGAATAGTGTGTGAGATTACTATATTTTTCGAGTTCATATTGGACTTTTATCCGACGCATCTATGGATGATTATGGTGTGCAAGGCATCATATTTAGGTAATTATAAGGTAATTATAATTGACAGCACAGTGTACATGGGAATTATTACAGTATATCTGATGTTCATTAATAGTAATGAGAAACAATAAATACATTTTCTTAAAATGAGAACAATTAACAATAAGTCATTTTCTGCTTGAATGAATAAGCACTGTTTCTTTGAATTATTATTTTTCTGTTCCTTGAAATAACGAAACATGTCCATAGTGTCAAACTTTAATTTAAAAAAGTGTTTTCAAGAATCTGTATGACTTTAACAACACAAGTCACATTACAATTATCACAGAGAAAAATATTTAGCTTCTAACCAGGCATTCAATAAACCCTATGTGACACTTCATCATGGCTTAACTCTATGTGACCTACTCTTGATTTACTTCATTATACAATACATTCAAATGCACTAATTTAAACTGCTGTGAGAAAATCCACGTATTTGCTAAAGCGTCTTAATACAATTAAATTTAACATAATATTGACTGTTAACGCGTCACACAAGAAAACATGACATGGTGTATGTGCATGAAACTATCAGAGAAATGGAAATCCTACAGATGGAAGGAGTCAACACTGCTGAGCTCTACATGTACATTAGTGCAGCTATGAACGTTCTGATATATATATATATATATATATATATATATATATTTTTTTTTTTTCTGGTTCTTTCCCACCCCTGTAAAGCTGCATCTAATTCATTATTTCACTAAATAAGCTCTCGTAAGAAAACTTGATATATTTATTAGAGGAAAAGCTTGTGTTTCTGCTCCCCCACATTTAATCACACAATTAGCATATTGTAGTTAACTCATTGTCTCAGCAAATAAAAACATCATTAAAAAAAAAAAAGATTCCTAAATCCTGTTCCGAATAATTTAGTAGAGCACTATTCTGCTGTATATTCATGTTCATCTGTGATTAGTGTGTGATGTTGCTGTGTGATCATGAAAAAGCTCCAGTTCTTCTCTATAATAATTAATGCGCAGAATAAAGGGGCGGGGCCTGGTTGAGTTAGTAGTGTGTTAAACTGGCGGTTATGGTAAGGGGCGGGACATTTCACAAACACACTCGAAGCACTCGACCAATCACAACACACTGCTCCAGCCGACCAATCAGAGCACAGTGTGCTTTTCAGAAGGAGGGGCTTCATAGAGACAGGAAGTAAACAGAGCGTTACTGACAGACTGGGAAGAGAGGAGCCGCAACAATGGAGAATATGAGGAGAATAATCAACATTACAGCAGGAAAACCTGTTCTAGTAGAGCCTGAGAACAGCATCAAGACTTTGTTAAAGGGCAAATTAGGATCTGCTTTAAAAATTGTAAAGATATTTCTGTTCACCAAAATGTTATCAAAATATATCTGACAGCAGTTTCATTTAAAATGCTCAGGTCTATATTATATTAAATGTAGGGATGCACTGATACCAGTACTCGTAAAACTACCCCGATACAACCGCACCCGATACCACTTTAAGGGGCCATTCACATATCGCGTCTAAAAACGCGTGGAAAGCGCAGCCGCATTGTTTCCGTAAAATGTTTCTACTTCCTTCCACAAGCGCTTGCGCTCCCGTGGCATCTGTCGTTGCTAAGCAAACATGAACAAAAAACACGATGTGTGAACGGCCCCGTATGGCAACCTGACGTTAGCCTAACCTCTCGTCAGCTGAGGCAGTCGGGGGAGGAGTATGCTAAATTAACTATATAAACTATAAGTAAATAAACTATGCTCTGCTAAATTGTCAAGAGGACGGGTGAGAAATAGCTCCTTTAACACAAGCAATTTGATTATATATATATATAGGCCTATTTATTTACAGTCAGAGAGTGAAAAAAAATCTGATGAAAATAAAACATTGTTAGAAGAACTGTAATGGTAATTTTAATTAATCATATCGGTCCTTGGCATCGGCAAGTACCCAAATGTAAGTACTTGTCCTTGGTCTGAAAAAAAGAGGTATCGGTACATCCCTAATTAAATGTGTTAGTATCCAATGTTAATTCTGTAATATTAAAACAACTCTCATTTGATCAGGATCTCCATCCAGAAGAGTGTAATCTGAGCGTGAGCCTCAAATATTTTCCTTTTCAATGCATTTTCCATCCATTTCTACAGAACGTACAGAGTGAAGCGCAAGAGTCTGAGAGCGTGAGGTGATGAAGCGCGTCACACGTCTTCTCTCGGGCGAGTGTTGGGGGATTCAGACTCGAAAACATCATCTTCCAGTCCTTCTTCTATTGGCTTCATAGTCGTGGATGTTTTTGGCAGAGGATTTTTCTCTGGAGAGAGAGAGAGAAACACAACACTAGCTGTCAATGTTCAACGTTATTTCATAATAACAGTATCTGGTTACATATTAAGATTGAAGTGTAATGTTTTATTATAAAGTCATATGGAGGCATAAGTAATGTGAATAAAAATCACTCAAACAATAAAGATACCACTCTGTTAAATACACTGTGCATGTTATATATCACACTACACGTCTCGTTCTGCTGACTTCCATTCATACGCGTGTGAACGCGGGAGATCGGAGAACGCTGACCTGCTAATGCATAGCATTACAAGATAGTTTTTATTTAAATTATTATTTATTATATGTTGAATTTATTGGAGTGTCTGAAGAAATTCTGCGTGCCTGAAGTCTAGTGTGACCGTGGCAGTATTTTTATAGTGACATTGATTAATAATGTCTGAAACGCATGCTTTTAGAGTGCATTAGTTTACACACCCCTTTCATACTCTTGCGAATGTTTGTTGGAACTGTGTCTTCAGGAGACATTAAACTAGAGTATGTGGGTAACGACAGAGCTTGCAACCGTAGTTGTCTAACGATGCTTTTGGCAGGGGTCGTACAAGGTGCTTAAAGTGCTTGACTTTTGACAACTGAAGTCCTGGAAAACCCTTGAAAACAGCCATTTTTATGAATAAGTACTTGAAAAGTGCTGGAATTATTGAAAGACAATATATTGGGAAATGTATTTAAAATGTTATTGATAAAACAATCTTTTCACACTAAACTAACACTGGTGCCCGTCTGATATAGATATAGAGGCATTTCGCATGGCTATGAGTGTGATATTGCTCATATAAATATCCAAATATATGATACAGCTTTTATTCTTCAAGTCAATCATATATTCAAGGGGAAATGTGCTGCACTTTATTTATACCATTTTGTTTTATTAGTTTTTCATTTATTTATCTATTTACCTTTTTTAGAATTTAAAGATAATAAAGAAAGAGATTGTTTGATAAGTGAGATTTCTAATTGAAGTTCTTGGAAAGAAACAAAAATGTAGTGCTTGAAAAGTCCCTGAAAGTTCAGCAAAACAAGGCGTTTTTATGTAATATATTCAAGATATCGGTTGGATTGTTTGTCACTAGCCAAAGCTGAACTGGAGAAACCATGAACCCAGTGTCTATTTAATAGTTAAACGTGAGCAAGAGCCTCAGTGCAGTTTTATATTCATGGGCTCTGAATAAATATTTTTTTTCTGGTATTCTGCCATCATATCCCATCATGCCACACATATCAGTTCAGGTACACATAAGGCATCTTTACATGCTCTAATTTTCGTCAGTTGGAATGAATCCAATCCGATGAACCCTAAATATTGCGATCTTATCATGAATTTGTTTACAATTAGTAGATTTGTGCATTTATATGTATTTCCAACAAATTAGTTTTGGACTGGATCAGGCTGTGTGTTCTGTGTGTTCTAGCAGTGCGTGATCTGTGTGTTCTGTGTGTTTTAGCAGTGCGTGATCTGTGTGTTCTGTGTGTTCTAGCAGTGCGTGATCTGTGTGTTCTGTGTGTTCTAGCAGTGCGTGATCTGTGTGTTCTGTGTGTTCTAGCAGTGCGTGATCTGTGTGTTCTGTGTGTTTTAGCAGTGCGTGATCTGTGTGTTCTGTGTGTTCTAGCAGTGCGTGATCTGTGTTCTGTGTGTTCTAGCAGTGCGTGATCTGTGTGTTCTGTGTGTTTTGTATTGTGTTCATGCTTGTTTGTCCTCTGTTGGTGGATAATATGTATATCTTCTATATCTAGTCTGCCATGACAAAATATATGAACATTGTCATATCTATTAAATACCTTTTGCACTGTAGCAAACCGTAATGGGAAAAATGTAGGGAAAAATATATTGTATTATTTTTCAAAGCTTTCGTGTTCACCAGGAAACGTTGTGTTTGCATGCAAAAGTTTAGTGTAAATCTATACCAATAAGTTAAATTAAATCTGCAAGGGCTTTATAAACATAGAAAACAAAAGGGGTGTGTAAACCTCAACTCTATACATGTGTAAGGACACGTACAGTCTGCTGGTGGAAACCTGACAGTGAACAGGAGCAGCCGACTGGACATTATCCCTCATCATACTCATACATATAGATATGGACATGAAGGACTGATGTGAATTGAAAAAAGAGAGTGATAGAAAAGACATGAAACTACCTATTTACATATAACACACTCACTGGCCACTGTTGCAGTGAGTGTGTGTGCAGTGCTCATTAGGTGAAAACTGTGGCATGATGTTATTGGGAAAATCAAATGCAGTTTGCCGAGTGTTAAAGGTTAACTTCATCACAGCTCTGGTTATCAGAAGTGTTCTGAGCACTAGAGGGAGTTAATCTACTTTCTGGTTATGTTTCAAAATGAAAACTGGGTCATTTTTGTTGGGGTTGAGGAAGAGAAAGACAGTGAGATAAAAGAGAAACCATCTTACAGCCCGTCAGGCCCGATGTGAGGTCGCAGCTAGAGGAGGAACAGGAGGAGAGACGTCAGGGGTTCGCCCACAGCACACACTCACACACTCACACACTCACACACCAGTGCAATGGACTACTTCTGCGTTATACTTATTACATCTCGGGAGTTTCCGGCAACAGCGCTCAGCGCATACATACATGAGAACGCACATATTACTGTTTAATATCTGAATCAACATGCACCAACGCTACATTCTTCTAAATGTCATAGTCATTTGTTAACAAACAAGTATTTATTACTTAAATGAGCTCATAGTTTCTGCTTTAAATTATTACATAGCTAATAATGTATTAATTAATATCAGCTTTGAAATGATGTGTTTGTGAAAAGCGCGATACAAATAAATGTGAATCGAGTATGTTGTATGGCTGCCAATTGAATAAAATAAATAATCATGTTCTCTGCCTTGACATGAATTATCTGGAGCCTGCTGAAATGTTCCTTAAATATATATTTTCTTTACAATTGTGCAATCTGAATAATAAATAACTATATTTCGCCACTATCCTGCATCAGTTCAGTGCTCGTCTGCTCATTAACAGGGGTTTTCTCTGACTGATCATATTTCATACCTGTTTACATTTTCAAATGAATTTGACTAATAAAGAAGGGTTGCTTGTGTGCGCTGGTGCTTTCATTCCAGTCTTTTAAAATAGATGAATGAATTAATGCGCCTTAAATAAATGTAATGATGTTAATATTTAACAGTAACACACACTCACAGCGTAGAGGAGAATGACAGGCAACTACTTTGAATATTAATGAAGTTTTTTGAGGAATGAAAAAATGACAGAATAGTGATTAAAATATCTAATACAAATAAATAAATGTTCATACTGATCTGATTCATCAGGTCTCACACTTTTTTAGACAATTAAAACCTCATGTTTCGTTGAGTTTGGAAAATTCTGCACACAGTAATCATCAAAATATCTCTTTTCTTGTCTCTGAAAATGTCAACATCTTCTTGCAGACACTCCTTTTAGTTTGCGTTTATTGAACTCGATGACTACAAGTGCATTGAAAATATACATAACCGTAAATAATTGAGATGTATGTATCATATCAAAAGCTTAGTGCAAGTAGCCCGTTCCACACGTGTAGTCTCCATGAGCTCACACTGGACCAGATGCAGTTCAGAGGAGATGAGGAACGAGCGTTAGAGAGGTTTAGGACAGAGATGAGTGCTGTGTTGTATATCAGCGTGTGTGGGCATGAGGGGTCTAAGGTCAGGGCACACAGTGGTTAGTAGGGTTGGGTATCGCTTCAATTTTAACGATTCCAATTCCAATAAGGTAGGAAAACAACAACTTCGATATCATTCACATTTAGTCTTATTGCAAAACATTTAATTGTAGCTGATTATCATGAACACAAATCTTCAGGCTAGAGAACACTTACATACGGATTTAAAAATACCACAGAAGAACAACTAGCCGAACTAATATAAATATCAAGCATTATTTTCCGGACTATAAGTCACACTTTTTTTCAGAGTTTGGCTGGTTCTGCAACTTGTATATCAAAATGAATTCATACTGACTGACATGAAGTGAGAGAAAACATGGCCGTCTACAGCCGCCAGAGGGCGCTCTATGCACTCCTGTAGCCTAACCCTGAACAGTGTTACTGAAAACAACTGAAAACTGAAAAACTGTTGAGAGACTGAACTGAGAAAGACTGAAAACAAACAAAATGCCCCCAAAAAGAAAATCCCATCCTTGTTCAGAAGCGACCCCGAGGATGGAGAATTCAGTGAATTCAGTGATGAGGAGTGAGATCGGGAGCTTGGTGAACTTGCTTACCGGGAACTTGCTTGTTGGACTCGCTGGCTTATGTTAATTTAGGCTATTCATCCTCCCAGGTATGTTCTTTATGCTATTGTGTAGCTGAACAACTGTTAATGTGTTACGTTAACATACCGGTCACCCATTCAGCCTGTTGTTCTGTGTGCTGTTGTGTAGCTGAATAACTTGCCGTTTCAGATTAAATGTCTGTTCTTGGTCTTGGATTTTGTGAAATAAATGTATTAATAAATGCGAATAATACTCCGGAGCGACTTATAGTCCGGAAAATACGGTAAACACTAAGTAATTAAAGTAAGTAAAAAATTAGCAATCGCAACAAATAGATACAACTGAACAAAGATATACGATTGAAATAAACAGTGTTTTAAGATTTTCAGGTAGAAACTGGAATCAAATGTAAAATAACACTGCAGTTTATAAATAAAATATATATTACAAATATAGTTACAAAAGTTATTCAGTGAAAAATGAGTGAATTTTGTCTTGTGTTGTTTGATTAGTGTTATAGAGACGGCAACAGGAATATTAGGCTGCTGTCACTTTAAGTCAAGTCAAGTCAAGTCAAGTCAAGTTTATTTATATAGCGCTTTTCACAACACAGGTTGTATCAAAGCAGCTTCACAGCAATAAATTAGAACAATACATCAATGTTTGTTTCTAGTGGAACGTCTACGTTTGGTAATGCTGATCAATAGTATAGTTGATTGATTAATTAAATTAAATATCCCCAAATATCCCCAACTGAGCAAGCCAAAGGCAACAGTGGCAAGGAACCGAAAAACTCCATCAGGTGACCTAATGGAGAAAAAAAAACCTTGGGAGAACCCAGGCTCAGTCGGGGGCCAGTTCTCCTCTGGCGTTTATGAGCTAGAGGTCGGATTTAACTGTAGGATTAAAAGTATTATATGAATGCCTGGCTGAAGAGATGCGTCTTTAATCTAGTTTTAAACTGGGAGAGCGAGTCTGAGCAACGAACAGTATCCGGAAGACTATTCCAGAGTTTTGGTGCTAAATGTGAAAATGCTTTCCCTCCTTTGGTGGACCTAGATATCCTAGGTATGACCAAAAGCCTCGAATTTAGTGACCTTAAAGAGCGCGATGGATTATAGGGCGATAGAAGATCCGTTAAATAGACTGGAGCTAAGCCGTTTAGGGCTTTATAAGTCAGTAGCAATACCTTGTAATTAATACGGAACTTTATAGGTAACCAATGTAGGGATGATAAAATCGGTGTTATATGATCATATTTTCTTGATCTAGTTAGAACTCTAGCGGCGGCATTTTGGACTAACTGTAGCTTGTTTATTGAGGATGCAGGACAACCGGCTAATAACGCATTACAGTAATCTAGTCTCGAAGTCATGAATGCATGAACTAACTTTTCTGCGTCAGAAACTGATAGCATATTACGTAGCTTAGCAATGTTTCTAAGGTGGAAAAAGGCTGTTCTTGTAACATATGAAATATGATTTTCAAAAGACAGGTTGCAGTCTAATATAACACCCAGGTCTTTTACTGTAGAGGATGAAGTAACAGGGCATCCTACTATGTTAAAGTTGTATTGTGAGAGGTTTTGTGGGTGGTTTTTTAAACCGATGATTAGTACCTCTGTCTTGTCTGGATTTAATAAAAGAAAATTACGCGTCATCCAATCTTTTATATCTTTAACACACTCTGTCAATTTGGATAATTTAGCGTATTCATCCGGCCGTGATGAAATATAGATTTGAGTGTCATCAGCATAACAATGGAAACTAATTCCATGTTTCCTTATAATATTTCCAAGTGGCAGCATATATATTGAGAATAATAGAGGGCCTAACACAGATCCCTGCGGCACTCCATAGTTTACTGGAGTTATGATAGATTTTTCTCCATTTAAATAAACAAAATGGTAGCGGTCAGATAAATACGATCTAAACCAGCTTAATGCTTGTCCTTGAACACCAGTATAATTTTGTAGTCGATCTAAGAGTATTGTATGATCTATAGTATCGAACGCAGCACTAAGATCAAGTAAACTAGTATTGAGATACAGCCTTGGTCAGAAGCTAAGAGTAAATCATTTGTGATTTTAACGAGCGCAGTTTCAGTGCTATGGTGCGGCCTGAACCCAGACTGAAACTTTTCATAGATGTCATTTTCTTGTAAGAAAGAGCCCAGTTGAGCGGACACAACTTTTTCTAGTATTTTAGACATAAAAGGTAGATTTGAAATGGGTCTATAATTTACTAGATTATTCGGATCTAATTGTGGTTTCTTAATGAGAGGTTTTATAACTGCCAGTTTAAATGTTCTTGGAACATAACCTAAAGATAAAGACGAGTTAATAATATTGAGGAGAGGCTCTTCCACTACAGGTAACACTTCTTTCAATAGTTTAGTTGGTATGGGATCTAGTAAACATGTTGTTGTTTTAGATGAAGTAAAAAGTTTATTTAACTCTTTTTGTTCTATAGTTGTAAAGCACTGTAATTGTTCTTGCGGGGTGATAATTGAGGCTGAATTATAAGGCGCGATTGAAGATTGAACGTTTACAATTGTGGTTCTGATGTTTTCTATTTTCTCAGTGAAGAACTTCATGAAATCATTACTACTAAACTGTAACGGAATATTTTGTTCAGGTGACGCTTGTTTATTTGTTAGTCTAGCCACGGTGTTAAATAAGAACTTTTTGTTATGGCTGTTTTCTATTAGTTTGTGGAGATGCTCAGCCCTGGCCGCTTTTAGGGCCTTTTTATAACGTGACATACTGTCTTTCCATGCGATTCTAAAGACCTCTAAGTTAGTTTGTTTCCATTTACGCTCTAAATTACGGGTTTCTCTCTTTAGAACATGCGTAGTATTGTTGTACCTGTTGTAATGGTGCTTTACTTTTCTCTCTGACCTTTTTTAGTCTAATGGGTGCAACAATATCCAATGATCCAGAGAGAATGGTGCTCATAGTGCTAGTTAATTCCTCAAGTTCATCTGTTTGTTTGGGTTCACTGAGCAGCTGAGACAGATCCGATAAGCTGTTTGAAAAATTATCTATGGTGGATGGAAGGATTGTTCTGCCTAATCGATAACGCGGCGCAGCATGATATATTACAGGAGTACGTAATATGCAAGTTACCATGTAATGGTCAGTGACATCGTCACTTTGTGGAATGATATCTATTAGGGTTGGGCGATGTCCCCTAAATTGGCAGTTGACGATGTTTACAGTAAAACATCGCGATGGACGATGATATCGTCGGGGGGGGGGTGCTGACGATCACGAAGAGACAGGGATAGTGCACATTAAGAGACAGGGATAGTGCACATTGTAGCTACTTACATCTACTGTGTTTACGCCACGGGAATACTCGGCTTGGCATTTTGAAATATTTCTATGTTTATTTGGCCGTTCAGGCGCGCAACCGAAGACAAAGACTACTTGACCATGTTGCGCTCGGAGCGCGCGCGCACCATCCTGTCAGTAGAATTCAGTTCTCTTTCGCGACTTATCGTGCTTTTAATATTTCTTTTCAATAGCACATCCTGCTCTTTTCTTTCTCATTAATGTTTTGTTATGAACTTTACATAATCGTCAACTGAAATCTGTGCGGATTATCAACGATACATTTATGACATAAAGGTCTCTGCGGCAAAAGTGAAAGTACCAGCGGCCAACGGGTGAAATGTTTCTCTTTGCACAGCAAAGCACCCGTTTCAATAAAAGGATATATTAAAGTTTATAAAGCCTACTTTTACATTTTCATTGCTGTTTTAAAATGAATTTCGCCATCACCTTAAACAAGCTGTTCTGCTTGAATCCCAGTGCAGGAGCTGTAACTGTTAGGTTACCACAGAAACGTAAGCGTTTGGTTGATTACTGTGGTGACTCGTGACACTCGCGAACAGCACTGAACACACACGTCTTCATTTTTTTTATCGTTTGTTGGTAAAGGGTGAGAGACCTTGCGAGCCACACGAGCCATAGGTTCCCAACCACTGGTGTACACACGAAAACGAACTGCCGTGAGACTGGGCTGGTCTGACAGGGTGGGGGGCGTGGCATCACGATAGTGGCTCTCCATCGTGATGTCGGTCAGCCATCACGATGGACGATGATATCGTCCATCGGCACAACCCTAATATCTATATCGGTTGGATCGGTTCCATGTGATATAATTAAATCGAGTGTATGATTAAATCGATGAGTCGGTCCGGTAATGTTTTGCTTGACCCCAAAGGAGTTTAATAAATCTGTAAACGCAGCCCCTAACGCATCATTTTGATTATCTACATGGATATTAAAGTCTCCAACAATTAATGCTTTATCGAAGTTAACTAATAGGTCTGAGAGAAGATCTGCAAACTCTTTTAGGAAATCAGCGTAAGGCCCAGGCGGTCTATATACGGTAGCCAAGGCTAGAGATAATAGGGATGTTTTTCGAACATCTAAGAGCGTAACATTTAGTACAAGTACTTCAAATGAAATAAACTTATAACCCGTTTTCTGAGTAACATTGAGAAAATCTCTATAGATTGTTGCAACACCGCCGCCACGACCAATCAGACGGGGCTCGTGCTTATAGGAGTATCCTGATGGAGTAGACTCATTTAAACCAAAATAATCATTTGGTTTAAGCCAGGTTTCAGTAAGGCAAAGTACATCAAAGCTATTATCTGTGACTATTTCATTTACAATAACTGCCTTAGGTGTGAGTGATCTAATGTTTAGAAGACCTAGCTTTAAAAATTGTTTTTGATTACCAATAGCAACATTTTCTGGTTTAATAACAATTAGATTTTTTCTAGATCCTGCAGTAGATTTATGATTTGATATCACTAAACGAGGAATAGACACAGTTTCTATGCAATGTTCTACACTATTTATATCAGTTAAATTGGTGCAGCAGAGACTATGATTTGGACTTTTGTTTACTAGTCAAAAGGTATTTAACATTTTGGAGATGTTATCTGACAGAAGACTTTAAGAGCTGCACAGATCCAGTATACTGATACACAGCACAGAAAACAGAGTCTCGTGCACTTAAATTATTTAAAGTCATATTGAAATGCGCACAAAGGAATTGATAAGAGGAATCAAAATTTCGATCCCCAACCCTCGTGGTTAGTGCTTGAAATCCGGCGGTTAGTGATGATCCTGTAGCGCGAGAGACTTACGTAGTGAGGATCCGGTGGACCCGCCTCGCAGGATCTGGTTGAGCACATCGTCGGTGTCGCTGGTGCTCGCCATACTGTTCCTCATCTGCATCATGGAGAGCTGAGAGCACAGGCTGGGCTGGCGGTCCATCTTCTTCACAGCCTACGGTACAGTCAGCATCACTTCAGTTAAACCCAGCTGACACACACACACAAACCCAGCTGACACACACACCAACCCAGACAGCAACATAAGCCGCGTTTCCACCGCAGGAACTTTCCCAGGAACTAGGCACTTTGGGCTGCTTCTCGGTGTGTGTACACCACAGGGTCTAAATGAAGTTCTGGGTAAACATTTCCACCCCTGAAAGTTGAGCTTGTGAGGTAGTACTTTTTCAAAGTTCAGGAAGTTTCAGGGGTGGGGCTTGGGCGCTGAACATGCTGATTGGTTGAGCTCATGCCGCATTTTGATTGGTTGACTCCACGCAGCATTTTATTTCAACCACCATTTTTTTTAATCTGTTGCGGCGCGTAAAGTAGCAGTCCAATGTCACCGGACTAATTTGCCTAATCTTCCAGGTACTTTAGACCGCGGTGGAAACGCAGACAGCGACAGTTCTGGGGAAAAACAGTTCCTGGGACAAACTGTTCCGGGTAATTTCGGTGGAAACGCGGCTATATTGTCGGCCCATGCATGCCGGATCTGGGCCGACACTATGATGCTGTCTGTGTAACAAGTATGCATTGAAAACATTTTATGAAAACGCTATTTCTGAATGTTCTCTGAAAACCAGTTCTTTGAAAATGAGGGACCTAGGGATGCTAGGGAACGATATGAACATTTATTTCCGATGTATTGGCCAATAAATCTAAGTTCAGATTTTTATGTAATTTTTGAGCGCCTGATTACAAAAACAAAAGTCTCACCATTTAAAGCCATGACCCAAACACACAATTATATATATAATGTTCTCATTATAATTGTATGTAGCTGATATGACATATAAAACAGCTGTTTTACTTTTTTACATGTATATACTTTAACATTTTTACTGTATTTTTTATCAAATAAATCAGAAGAAGAGACCTTTTTAAAAAAAAGTTTTTTTAAAAACATCTGTATTATGCCAAAGGTTTGACCAGTGGAATGTCGCTGAATCCTGACCTTGTCGCTCAGGGTTGGGTCATTGAGCGAGTAGAGCTTGTTGGTGATGTCTTTGCCGATGAGGTACCGGAAAACCTCGTTCAGGAACGACTCGGACTCCAGGAAGTACGTCAGACGCTCCCTCGACCAGCACAGGATCTTGCAGTTTTCCTCAGCACTGATCGTCACCTGGATAGTCACGCGACAGATCATTATAGAGACTCGAGAGTGTGTATTACAGGGTTCGTACAAGGTGCTTGATTTTGACTTTTTGAAATTGAAGTCCTGGAAAACCCTTGAAAACAACTATATTTATAAAAAAAGGTACTTAAAAAGTGCTTGAATTATTTAAAGACAATATGTATAATTAGTGTTTAATTAATAAAACATACTTTTCACGCTAAATTAACACTGGAGCCCGTCTGATATAGATATAGAGGCATTTCACATGGCTATGAGTGTGATATTGCTCATAAATATCCAAGTATATGATTCAGCTTTCATTCTTCAGGTCAATCATATATCCATGCGGAAAAAATGAATCTGTTGCACTTTATTTGTACCATTTTGTTTTATTAGTTTATTTTTATTTATCCATTTACCTTTTTTCATAATTTGAAAGATAATAAAGATATTATTTAATAAGTGACATCTCTGATTGTAATCCTGTAAAACCCAAAAAGTAGTTCTTGAAAAGTCCTTGAAAGTCCAGGAATTGTATTTTACAGCATCTGTACGAACACTGGTATTAGTTTCCTCTTCCTCAAAATGACCAGAAATGTCAGGAATGTGATATTGTCACATATCTAACATACTATATATATAGTGTCGGCCCACATCTGGAACACTTCTCACATTATCAGTTTATTCGCTATAGTTTATAAAATGGTAATAAAATATGAGCAGAACTCAGTTGATATTTGACTGGTTTTGTCCGTCCTTCTGTTAGACTGTCTCACACATGAATTATGTTGAATGTCTGTCAGCTGTTAAATTTAACTACACAATTAGATAATACCAGTTTAGCTCAACCAATCACCAAGCAATGCTTCATTGTGTTAAGTCTGTGTGTAAAAAGAGCATTAGCAATTAAAGAAAACACACTTCAGCAAAACATGATCAGCTCAAAGTGTCCGAATCACTTCTGGTCCCAGATGTGTATAAATGTCACTGGTAGTCTCTGAATGAAGAGTGTTTGGGTATAATATCTCACAGTTTACTGTATTTTGCTCTCCTCACAGAAATGAATATAGTGTCCTGATCACACTAGTAAAACAAATATAACAAATTATCAATAATTTTTGGTTTTACTGTAACTATGCCAAATGTTGTGGTAATAACAAGAAGCACATATTCAATGAATATTAAATATCACTCTTACCTGAAACCTCTCACCCCTGTTCAACTGCGTGGACCTGAACTCAGGAGAGTCGATGAAGGCATTGGTGTAAATGTTATGCAAGAAATGACCGCGGTACGAAACCTTCATCCTGTGTGTCGAGCGCATAAACGTGGTCATGAGTCATGCAACACACAGTATAACAGGAGATCTCCACTCGTGGGGAAGTAAAGCACGTACTTTCCCTTGAGGAGAATGCTGAGGCGCTCGTCCACAGACGTCTTGTCCTCCGCCGCGTAGATCTGGCTCTTCTTCAGGGTCTGGATGGTGCAGAACTGGCCCGTGAGTCTCTGGAACAGAGCTTCTCGTACGTGTAGAGGCTCGAACATGCGCTTGTACACCGACTTCAGCTCCCTGTCGATCTTAATCTGGAGTTAAACAGCACAAACACTCAACTCACATTTATGTATCGCGCTTTTCACAATACACATCGTTTCAAGACAGCTTTACAGAAAATACAGTCCACTTTACAATTTACAGTGATCTGTTATCAGAGGAAACTGTATAAGTTATGTATTTCAGAAATGTACTATACTACTAAGTGTAATAGTGAAAAGTGAGTAATTCTAGCAGTGAACGCATGCACTCTCAATGTCCGATGTCAAAACAGTGTTAACAGGATGAATACTGAGGGTTTAAGCTTTCGAATAATACCTCATTTATGAATAAATATAATGTGATAGGATAAAGAGGCGCGAGTGTATGGGTGATATCCAGCCTGAACTCACCGGTCTGCGTTTATAAAGCAGAAAGAAGAAGTGCATGAAGTTGACCAGCAGGAAAACCACGTTCCACACCATCACATCCAGTGTGCATCTGTACAGCGCGGCCCAGGCGATGAGCAGAGAACAGCCTGAGGTCACAGATCACATGATCAGAGAACAGCCTGAGGTCACAGATCACATGATCAGAGAACAGCCTGAGGTCACAGATCACATGATCAGAGAACATCTCAACCCGCCACATGTGCTCTGAGAAACCTGGGAAAAGCTGTGGTGTGAACTCTGCTATTCTTTCATATTGAGAACGATTTTTAGAACTACAGTATATCTTCATCGTTATCTTCATCGTTATCTTAATCGTTATCGTCCTTGGTGTGCACGGGCCTTTACAACATTTTATTTCTAAATAATACAATTGTTTCAGTAGACTGCGTATGTTCGTTTGGCCGGAAGTTATAATTTTACTTTGTAACGTGTTGATATTTGTCTTACAAAAACCCATCGCTTTGCTTCAGAAGGCCTTTATTAATCCATTTATCATGAATAGATGCACTTTTATGATGGACAGATGATGGATAAATGCACTTTTATGATGGATAGATGCACTTTTATGATGGATAGATGCACTTTTATGATGGACAGATGCACTTTTATCATGGATAGATGCACTTTTATGATGGATAGATGCACTTTTATGATGGATAGATGCACTTTTATCATGGATAGATGCACTTTTATGATGGATAGATGCACTTTTATCATGGATAGATGCACTTTTATGATGGATAGATGCACTTTTATCATGGATAGATGCACTTTTATGATGGACAGATGCACTTTTATGATGGACAGATGCACTTTTATGATGGATAGATGCACTTTTATGATGGATAGATGCACTTTTATGATGGATAGATGCACTTTTACGATGGACAGATGCACTTTTATGATGGATAGATGATGGATAAATGCACTTTTATGATGGACAGATGCACTTTTATGATGGATAGATGCACTTTTATGATGGACAGATGCACTTTTATGATGGATAGATGCACTTTTATCATGGATAGATGCACTTTTATGATGGATAGATGATGGATAAATGCACTTTTATGATGGACAGATGCACTTTTATGATGGATAGATGATGGATAAATGCACTTTTATGATGGACAGATGCACTTTTATGATGGATAGATGATGGATAAATGCACTTTTATGATGGACAGATGCACTTTTATGATGGACAGATGCACTTTTATGATGGACAGATGCACTTTTATGATGGATAGATGCACTTTTATGATGGACAGATGCACTTTTACGATGGATAGATGCACTTTTACGATGGACAGATGCACTTTTACGATGGATAGATGCACTTTTACGATGGACAGATGCACTTTTATGATGGATAGATGATGGATAAATGCACTTTTATGATGGACAGATGCACTTTTATGATGGATAGATGCACTTTTATGATGGACAGATGCACTTTTATGATGGATAGATGCACTTTTATCATGGATAGATGCACTTTTATGATGGATAGATGATGGATAAATGCACTTTTATGATGGACAGATGCACTTTTATGATGGACAGATGCACTTTTATGATGGATAGATGCACTTTTACGATGGATAGATGCACTTTTATCATGGACAGATGCACTTTTATGATGGACAGATGCACTTTTATGATGGACAGATGCACTTTTATGATGGACAGATGCACTTTTATGATGGATAGATGCACTTTTATGATGGATAGATGCACTTTTACGATGGATAGATGCACTTTTATGATGGACAGATGCACTTTTATGATGGATAGATGATGGATAAATGCACTTTTATGATGGACAGATGCACTTTTATGATGGATAGATGCACTTTTATGATGGACAGATGCACTTTTATGATGGATAGATGCACTTTTACGATGGATAGATGATGGATAAATGCACTTTTATGATGGACAGATGCACTTTTATGATGGATAGATGCACTTTTATCATGGATAGATGCACTTTTATGATGGATAGATGATGGATAAATGCACTTTTATGATGGACAGATGCACTTTTATGATGGACAGATGCACTTTTATGATGGATAGATGCACTTTTATGATGGACAGATGCACTTTTATGATGGATAGATGCACTTTTACGATGGATAGATGCACTTTTATCATGGATAGATGCACTTTTATGATGGATAGATGACGGATAAATGCACTTTTATGATGGACAGATGCACTTTGATGATGGATAGGTGCACTTTTATGATGGATAGATGCACTTTTACGATGGATAGATGCACTTTTATGATGGATAGATGCACTTTTATCATGGATAGATGCACTTTTATCATGGATAGATGCACTTTTGTCATGGATAGATGCACTTTTATCATGGATAGATGCACTTTTGTCATGGATAGATGCACTTTTGTCATGGATAGATGCACGGGTGCGGGCAGTTGAAACTGCAGTGTTGTAGTGTGTGTGCACGAGCGTGCGCTGTACCCGTGATCAGCAGCAGTCTGAGCAGGATCATGTGCAGTGTGAGGGTGGTGGGGATCAGCAGACCCACTCCGAGGCTCAGGTGGGCCAGGTGGAACAGCAGGTGATGAGACTGGTCCCAGTCCTGGCATGACGTGGCGTTCGCATCATCGGGGAGCACGGGCACGCTGGAGAGCAGTGGAGATGAAGTGTAGGACAGAGACACGGACATTCTCTCGAGCTGAAGAGGAGATGCAGGAAAACTGTTACAGCTCACACACGCATACAGCTCAAAACACGCAGTTCCTTTCAGAAGAGGCTTTATGCTGCATTTTATTACATAAGAGTGTGTGTTTCATGTCAAATGGTTCTCGTTGCTTGATCTAAACTGATTCAACTTCACAAACATTTATCTTACATGAAAAACACATATATACTCATATTTACAACTGACACATTCATAAAGCAAAAAACATGACAGAATGGTTCTTACAGAAGAGGTTTTGTTGCATGTGCTACTTTTATTCAACTCAATTCACATTTATTTGTATCGCGCTTTTCACAACATCATTTCAAAGCAGCTTTACAGAAAATGCATGGGTCCACTTTACAATTTACATCTGTTATCAGAGGAAACTGAAAAACTACGAAGTTATGTATTTCAGAAATGTACAAAATCACAGTTAGCTAAAAATGTAAACAATGTAATCATTTAAGGCAGAAACAATGAGCTGATTGAAGTAGCCTAATGAATATTATACAAGAGTGTGCGTTTCATGTTAAATTGTTCATGTTGTTTGATCTAAATTGATTAAACTTCGCCAACATTTATCTTACATGAATAACACACACATATGCTATAAATGTCAGTCTGCGCTGCGCAATAGTTAGTGACGTGAAAACACTGAAAAGTCACAAACCGAGAACGCGCACAGAACTATCCTGGAGATTTGAGGTCAGTCAGTGACCTCCAGTCAACTTTCTACGGACACACACATGCATCTGCTATACTCCGTGTGAATCTCACACAGCTCCAGTTAAAAAATATATCGATGGCACTTTAAAATACGTTATTATAGATATTAATTACAGTATTGTCTACTCACCGGAGTTGTCGGTTGAAGCTGTAATGTGCGCAGTCTGGAGGAATGTCCAGCAGAAGATAACAGACTCTGTGTGTGTGTGTGTATGTGTGTGAGGAGCGCAATGACAGGCATTGACTTAAAATGGGCACAAACCAAGCGGCCACTCCTCTGCGCGTGCACGCGACTCCACCGCTAGAGGGCGCCTGTTTTTCCTCAATAGACTATAATAGGTTTATCTAATCTAATTTACACACACACACACACACACACACACACATACTACTAACCCCCACACACTCCCCCAGAAACAGAACAATCTCAGGTCAATAACAGTGTTCTGTTTCATATGACGGACGTTAGATGATGTAGTGATAATACAGAGGAAATTAATATGAGAGCTTATAATATATATTCAGCTAAATGCTGAAAGTGAATCTCTCATCCATCCAAACACAGCGTTTCCACAGACAAACGTGATGGTTCGTGATGGTTCAAACTTTGATTTCTGATCATACAATTAAATAAGACAAGGACAATATTTTTTGTGCATCCCACAAAACTCATCTTTGATCACCAGAATGACATATTTAAAGTTTTTTCCATAAAAAACAATTCTTCATCCGTTAAAATAGAGATAAAAGGATGCGTGTCAGGTCTGTGTAATGTGTGTCAGGTCTTAAAGTGACAGCAGCCTAATTAACTTGCTGTTGTGTGTGTCATTAATGTTAATTAAAGTACAAAGACAAAGAGAAAATCACTCACTGCTTTTGACTGAATCACTTTTGTAGCTTTAAAGGTGCAGTAAATGATTTCTGAGAAACAATCTAAACAGTAAACAACAAGGACAAGATTTTTTTGGGAAAACATCCCAAGTGCATTCAAGATTAAAAAACAAAACGCTTCTCATGAGTCTCTCTCCGCCGGTTTGGCTTCACTCTCTTCCAGCACTCAACAGGATTCGCTGGTGTTTTCTCCTCCCGGCTCTGGCGCGTGACAGAAGCTCGGTAACCGCAGATCATAGCGGAACCCGCGCTCGTCGAAAGCCCTGTCGTTCAGAGAGAAGAGTTTCTCCGCGATGTCGTTGCGCACGAGCAGTGCGAAGATCTTGGCGATGTAGCGGTGGCGCGCGAACAGCAGGTAGAGCTTCTTCCTTCGCCACGACACGAACCTGGAGCGCGTGTCCGCGCGCAGCGTCACCTGAACAACACAACACGGCCCGTTACAAACCACACATTGGGAACGCATAATATGAGCTATTTAATAATCATTCACCTGGAAAAATCCTTCTTCTGAGGGCCTGAGGGAATCCCACTCTGGAGAGTCCAGGAACTGAAATGGATGGATGAAGTGCAAAAACTCCCCGTTCACCGTCACCCGCATCCTATTGTAGAGAGAGATATACGATATATATCGTCTACTATAATATGCTGATAGTTGTTTTAACGATGAGCGATGTGACATTAGCGAGTATGTATACTTTACAGAAACACACCTAGAGCCCGCACACATACACTACATGATAGTATAGTTTTGTTCTTGCGCATTTAGAGTGCACGCTTTCACTGCACGATTTAGTCTATTAAAATGCATTTAAATGCACACAATATTCAAGATAAGGGGGCAAAAATAGCTCTGTATTTTATATAGTGAATCAACATCACAAAAAGAGTGCCGGTTTTTCTCCACATAGTATCAGCATGATTAATGTGACATTAATTTTATCCATAAGTTCAATAAACAAGAAGTTACTATTATTAGTGATTTACATTCTAGACACAATATCGCCTGTTTTTGCTCTATTTCACCAACGAAAATAGTTCCACACAAAGACACAGCAATGTTTTGTGTCTCTGTTTCATTACTGAATGAACGATTCAATGACTCACTCTTTAAGACAAATGCTTTGTTCCTGAATGATTCAGCCGTGGTTTGAAACTTAATGACTCCCATCTACTGGCGGGTTTAATTTCACTTTTATAGTATTATTTTATTTTTATTTTTTTGACCTTTTCAATACATCAATATTCAACTTTTTATGTTTTAAGGTGCTCTAAGCGATGTCACACGTTTTTTAGGCCAAAACATTTTTTGTCACATCCAGCAAACATCTCCTCACCATCCGCTAGCTGCCTGTCCCCTGAACACACTGTAAAGACACGTGGTGTCTGTAGCCAGCCCAGGCTCTACAAACGGCAACAAAAACAAACTGGCCCAGCCTGGACCACGAAACATAACAGTGTTCCAGCCGATAACTGACAAGAATGATGTGGGGGTGGGGGGTTAGTGCGCGTGCACATGAAGGGGGGTGTGGGGGGGTGGAGGAGAGAGAAGCATGAAGAGGGAAGTTAGCTATAGGAGAGATGTCCTAACATGACTAATGTTAAAATTGCATATTCTTGAGAATTTTGATATGGCCGACACATGACCAAAGAGACGACGTTCCGATAAATAAATAAAAAAGAAAAGGGAAAAGGATAAGGAACGAGAAGTCCCGAATTTACTCCGCCGGCAGAAGGGCTTCCAATCCGACATTCAGGAGGCTCTGTTTCTGCTGGACAGGTATGTAAATCCAGTTTGGTTTTTCTAAATGGTTCATGACTGTTTCAGGAAGCACGGAAGGGAGGGGAAGGGGACGGGATGAGGAGGAGGGAGGGTCGAGCTAGCCTCCGTTTTGTTTGACAATACTTCGAACGTCAACAAGAAGTGACTTCACCCAACATCGCTTAGAGCAGCTTTAAAACATCAAAACATTATTTATGCATGTGTAACTGCAGGTGAAATGCATTCATGTTCCTCTGAGCGGCATTAAACAGTCTGTGGAAATGCTTCTGTGCATTGCCAAGATGAATTTTGTTGATACTTATTTAATTTCCCAGACAGCAACATAGTGTTGGCCCAGATCCGGGCCACATCTGGACACTATGTTGCTGTCTGGGTTGACTGGTAACAGTCCTATTGTTTCTTAGCTGATTAACTGTAAGAATTTGACACAAAATATGATGCATACTTTTAAATAAGTTAAAAGAAATGTCTTTAAAACGTTGTTTTTTTTTAATCCTATAAAAGGTAAAAAAGCGATTTAAACTTGTTGGAGAAGATCATTTCTGTCACTGCTCCGACCTGACCACCGCACACAATATGAAGAATATCAAAAACTGTTCACAGCAGTCCTAAACCTGCCAAAGTACCAATACAATAAACACACTCAGCAAAATATAGTCTAATTATTGTTATCGATAAAATCCCAGAAAATATGAAGATATCATTTTTTGTCAATATCAAACACCCCTACATACAGTCAGAAGCATCTTAAAGGAGTATTTCACTTTAAAATTAGCCCATGATTTACTCACCCTTAACTCATCCTAGGTGTATTTCATATTCTTCTATCAGACAAATACAATCAGAGTTAGGCCTATATTAAAAATGTCCTGGTTTTTCCAAGCTTTATAATGGCAGTGAATTGCTGTTTCTGTTTTGAAGTCCATGCGTTTGTGTAAGAAAAATATGAATATTTAAAACTTTATAAAGTAAAATAATTTGCTTCCGGCCAAACGAACATACGGATTCAAGTCTAAAGCGCAACTTATGCGAGTAATGCAACGTACTGCTGATATTTACGCTACGCACTACGCTACTTCTGATGTCATGAGTTGCGTAAGTTGCACTTTAAGCGTAAAGTAGACTGTGTATGTTCATTTGGCTGGAAGCTAGACTTTTACTTTGTAACATGTAGGGTTGCAAAATTCTAGGAATTTTCAAAGATGGAAACTTTCCATGGGAATTAATGGGAATTTAAGGGAATTAACAGGAATTTATGGGAATAAACGGGAATAAACTGGGAATTTTCAAAGTTGAGGGTTGGCTCTTCATAGGGAGATTAAATATAGTTGAGGAAAGTATATTTTAGCATAATCTTGACTAAAACAAACAGATGCCATTCAAATACACTTGAATATCCATGCCATTCCTCAATCACATGCACACTGCACACTGCTTACTGCATGGCTATTGAGACCACACCCCCTACTGGCACTTTGCATGCCTCCATCACATGTACAGAAGCCCAAAGCACAAGACTATTGAAGGCACACATTTGAGCCTGTGGACTAAAGAAAGTGAAGGAAGTTTTGATGATATTATGGGGAAATATATTTATTAAATGTTTAAATTGCAAATATCACATACAAATGTATTCATCTAGTAGATAGCAAGCTGATAAGTTAGATGCTAAATAAGCTAGCATAACTTTATTTACCACCTAAGTAGGGCTGGGCGGTATGACGGTATATATCGTTACCGCAGAAGAAAATGTCAACCGTAACATATTTTTTTATTCCGTGTATACCGCAACATGTAAATAAGTAGGCGTGGTTAACTCACGTGCAGCGTGCGTGAGACTGAGACACTGATATTTGTCAAAGAAACATGAAGAAAGACCAAGAGGATCCACAAAAGGAATTATGTTTTCAAAATTAACGTGATATTTTCAGGGGGAAGGCGCAGAAGTCAAGTAGAGCAGTGCAGCACACTGAAAGTTTAGAGAACACAACGAGGCTTACTTGACAACAAGTTCATATATCAATATTCTAACGAATAGAAATAACCTTAAAAAATGTATCTATCCATCTCTTGCGGTTGTCGTGGTAATAAATATTTCCAAAATTCCCCAGCTTAACTTCCCATGGAAATTTACCGAAAATTTTTCGCCCCTTTGCAACCCTAGTAACGTGTTCGATATGGATATTTTTCTTACACAAACGCATGACTTCAGAAGGCCTTTATTAAACCCCCAGAGCCTGTGGAGCACTTTATTGATGGAGAGATGCACTTTTATGATGGATAGATGCACTTTTATGATGGATAGATGCACTTTTATGATGGATAGATGCACTTTTATGATGGATAGATGCACTTTTATATGATGGATAGATGCACTTTTATGATGGATAGATGCACTTTTATGAAGGACAGATGCACTTTTATCATGGATAGATGCACTTTTATGATGGATAGATGCACTTTTATGATGGACAGATGCACTTTTATGATGATGGATAGATGCACTTTTATGATGATAGATGCACTTTTATGAAGGACAGATGCACTTTTATCATGGATAGATGCACTTTTATGATGGACAGATGCACTTTTATGATGGACAGATGCACTTTTATGATGGACAGATGCACTTTTATGATGATGGATAGATGCACTTTTATGATGATAGATGCACTTTTATGAAGGACAGATGCACTTTTATCATGGATAGATGCACTTTTATCATGGATAGATGCACTTTTATGATGGACAGATGCACTTTTATGATGGACAGATGCACTTTTATCATGGATAGATGCACTTTTATGATGGATAGATGCACTTTTATGATGGACAGATGCACTTTTATGATGATGGATAGATGCACTTTTATGATGGATAGATGCACTTTTATATGATGGATAGATGCACTTTTATGATGGATAGATGCACTTTTATGAAGGACAGATGCACTTTTATCATGGATAGATGCACTTTTATGATGGATAGATGCACTTTTTTGAGCTTCAATCTGATGGTTGCAATGGTTGCAATGGTTGCAATCCACTGCCGTTATAAAGCTTGGAAGCGTCAGGGTGTTTATTAATATAACTCTGATTGTATTCATCTGAAAGAAGAATATCATATACTTGAGGGTGAGTAAATCATGGGCTAATTTTAATTTTACAGTGAACTACTCCTTTAATACTCACCTGCCTGAGAGCAGAACTGAGAGTTTGTCGATCGGGGTTTTGCCCTCGATGGCGAAGCATTGCTCTTTATCTATAGTGTGGATATCGCCGTCACAACACTCAACGATCTTCCCATAGTGAGTTAAGGACACCCCCAGCTTTTTGAACATGTAATCGTAGAGATCTTGGAACTCCTTCTCGAAAGTGACTTTTCTCAGTCGGTAAGACACGTGCACGAGCTGCGCGAGACTGAGGGCGAAGAGCGCGAAGGCCCACGAGAACGAGTCGCTCGTGCACGGGTCGGACCACGACCAGATCGAGTAGCACAAAAACCCCAGCGACAAGAAGCAGAACATGTAGAGTAATCCATAAAAGCCACTGCCTCCCATGAACCCTAAAACCAGCAGGATATGAGCGAGATGAAACATTGATCCTTCGGGATCTTCCTTCCATTCTGCGCACACTGGATATTCCAGAGACTTGGTCGCGTTTTTGAAATTAGACAAAGGATCCATGATGGGAAAGAAGAATCAACACGCACGCTGTATATTCCTCTCTCTCTCTCTCTCTCTCTCTCTCTCTCTCTCTCTCTCTCTCTCTCTCTCATGTGATCTGCTGTGAACACACACACACACACACACACACACACACACACACACACACACACATACATACACACACACATAGAAACCCGAGCCTGCAGACACACACAGGACAGTTTTACTGCGCACAGATTTGGAAACGTAATGGACTTCAAGTTCTCAGTTGTCATTAGTTCGAGTGTGTATGTGACTCTGTCTGGGATGTGTTTCTCCTGAAATCCCTGCTTGAGATCTAGGCTAAGTTGTGAATACTTTTGGAATATTAGATCTAATTTTAGTATGATGGCATGATTTAAATCATCTGAAGTATATGTTAAATCACTGTCTATTTCTGTTATTATGTAGCAGTGAATGAAGTTATAGGGCTGTCAAAAATAACTTGTTTTTTCTTTGCAATTAATATTTTCAGTTTAACACGTTAAAAATAATGGTAACAAAAGGTTCAGTTTGTTAACATTAGTCAACATGAACATGAAAAAATATTCTAAAGCATTTGTTCATCTTAGCTAATATTAGTGATGTAGTAGGCTACTCGAGTCCGGTCTCGAGACCGATTTCTGCTTTCTCGGACTCGACTCGGACTTGTTCCTTCAAAGACTCGGTCTTGACTCGGACTCGGCATAGGCGGTCTCGTCCCCATCACTAGTCCACTAGAATACATACCACTAGAAAATTTTTATTTGCTCTGCATGTCCTAACTATGATTAAAAAAGTCAGGATGGGCTTAACATGTTGATGACAGAGCAGCACTGTTGAAGCAGTTTAGAAAAATAGGCAGAAGATGATGCATGTGGTAGGGATTTTTTTAATGATAGTAAAAGCATAGTCCATATTAAGACGTTAAGACTGCTCCTCTAAACAATTCCCAATAGGACAGCGCTTAAACCAACCAGAGCGTTTTCCCAACAGCCGAGCTAGTTGATAGATTCAACTTTTGCCATATCTGGCTGGCAAAACGACGAACACATCTTCCTTTTTTTAAGAATGACTTAAGTGCCGTTCTTTGCTCTTTTCTCAAAGAAAAGCTTAACTCCAAGTCCTCCAGAGTCGCGGCCAAAGCCGATTCGAAAGACCGTTGTTCTCCATCAGCAGCCGCCATTCTTTGTTTTCAAGTGGCAGCAGCCAGGTAACCGTCGCAACTCTGTCGTCATTATGTTAAGCCCGCCCCCGCCTACTCTATACACGACGTGATTGGCCTGACCCAATTTAGGTTTTTGCAGCTAGAAGGTCTATTGAGAGTGTCTAGACCCACCTGGCTGCGAAATACATTTTGCTGCCGCTAGGGTGCGTCTAGATTTCTAGGCTAAACTGGGGTGATATTAAATCATGAATATGAAAACTGACATGTTTTTATGGTCTTGGTCTCGACTTCTAAAGACTCGGTCTCGACTCGGACTTGCTTCCTCAAAGACTCGGTCTTGACTCGGACTTGCTTCCTCAAAGACTCGGTCTTGACTCGGACTCGACTGAATTTGAAAACCAACGGACTCGGTCTCGACTCGGACTCGACCCTTCAAAGACTCAAGCCAATGCCCATCGTTATGCGAATGAATCCGTTGAACGCGACGCGACTATCCAATAGAAGTAGAGCACACGGAGACTGGGCGAATCATGAGCGCTGGCTCAAAACCACGCCCATAGCGGTAAACTTGAGGAATGCCCATCAACGTACGGGAGGCGTCGCAACATCACGTTCAGTTGTGTCGCAAAAGTGGATCCGTACCATCTGTGTCATTATAGTTAAAGAACAAAATACAAAGAGAAAATCACTCACTGCTCTTGACTGAATCACTTTTGTAGCTTTAAAGGTGCAGTATGTGATTTCTGAGAAACAATCCAAACAATCAACCCAAACAAACACACCAGATGTAGATGCTTCCCTGTAGTAGTGGTGACAGAGTTGAGATAATCATGCTTATTTAAAGCCGAGACCTGGAGATGGTAGCGGTACAGTAGCTCTTTCAGGTGAGCGTTGTCGGCCGATGCCCTTCCTGGTTGACTCTGCTCGTCGCTTATCTCCTTTGTTGCCCCTCTTTCTGCATTTTAGCTGAAGGTGAGAGTATGAACTACATGCTTTCATGTAACAGGTATGGCGATGAAGTAAGAAGTGGACGGAAGTTGCCGGCAGACGCAATTGACCTATTGGTAAGCCCCTCCCCTCGAACGCAGATCAGCCAATGGCAGTCGAGTATCAGTTGCACGGGAACTTGGACATCTTTAGGTTTCAGTGCCATAGAGAAACATTGGAAGATCTGAAGCTCTCGTCGGTTTGATGGTGTTTATGCTACAAAAATGGTAAAACGATGTGCGTTGGGTTCTTGTAACACTGATTCCAGGATCCTGAGAGGGTTTTCACGTATTGAATCACCGTACTGTTCGTGTTCACCAGCGCGTTTCAAAATTGTGATAAGATTTGAGCGAACGGACCAATTATCTGCGCATTACGACTGAAGCCGGTTTATTTATATCACTGATGAGGGCGCAGTAACCTGGTTCCCTAAGGATTCAACCCCAATCCCAACAAAGACGAAAACGTTCATTTTCTGGTTGTCACACTCTCATTAAGTTACAATTTAAGTTAGTGAGTCCATGCTAACGTACAAACCTAAATAGCTAACTGTTCTCACGTCATGTACAGTGTAGGTCCAAAACACATAAACAAAGGTCTACATGTCAGTGCCTCATATAAACTGGTTAAATGTAAATTAATTTAATCTAACCCTGCAGTACATGAAGAGTGTTGATCCTGGATGTTGTTCATCTGAGATTGTGAAGAGTGTATCATGAGCTTCTCCCACTTGATCTGTAAACCCTCACTTCCAAATTATTCTTGTTACCCACCATATTTATTTTAAAATCTTTTATATATCCCTCCATGGCATATTTATGTCCCACTTGATGCTCCTCGACGAGAGGTCAACATCTTGGGACGAGGTTTTCACACTGACGGCTGTCATTGTAAGACAGTTAGCAACTCCGTTTGTTTTTCCGAGTTACTACAGCAACAGTAACTAAGGGAGGCGGGGCTTACTGATAGTTCAACTGTAGCTGCGGCTCCTTTCTATCCTTTCTCTGCTGCCTCCTTCAGCACTGTGAGGTGAAGGTGAGAGTGTGTTGTTCATGCTTTCCTGTTACAGGAATATGTTCGAGGTGTTGATAACTAAGCTGAGGATGGTCGCAACTAGGGTTGCCAACTTTGTCACTATGAAACAAGGGACAACAGGTGGCCTGGTTTTGTGTGAATATACAGTGTATGGTTTTAAGCCATTTGTCATAATGATAGCTAACTTAATAAAATATTAATACATAACTCTCATGCCTTGGCAACGTACAGTAGGTTTAATAATAGTTTGTTAATTTACAGCAGCTTTAACCAGTCCTTTAATTGAACCATTGCCTATTACCTTTACTATTTGACTAAGACAAAACACATGTGACTCCTGCACTGTAGGTTATCCCCTTCATGTTAATCTCGCATGTGACAAACTAAAAATAACATAGCTTCTGTATGCTGTAGTTTTGCAGAGGAATCAAACAGGAATCAAACAGCAGACTCAGAACGTGCAACCTCTGTGAACACAAACAGTGGAGGGCAATAAATGCTTCACATTCTTATTCACTCAAACTATAAGTTGGAAAACAAAACTTGACAAAATAAAACATTTAAATGCAAAAGAAGAAAAGAGAGGCATGACTCTGCTCACCAAGTCTACTTTTTCCATGGATATTCTTGGCTGCGTTTGACCGATTCAAGCAGTCTTTTGTCCTTTTGTGCAGCCAGAGAAAAGTCCTTACATGACAGGCCACAGTTCACAGATATTTGACAGGCCACAGTTCACAGATATTTGACAGGCCACAGTTCACAGATATTTGAAGTTCATTTTTGATCAGCTCTGTGCTGCATCTGTTTCTGAGTCTGACCATTCAATGGTCATCAGAGAGAAAATCCTCTCTACAAAGACATTTGAGCCTGGCACACAAATGAGACAATCCTGAACATGTTGATCAAGTTTGCTTTGGTCCATACTCACTGTCTCTGTCATTTTGAGGGAATCACCCCCTGCTCCAGGTCAGGGAAGCAGAGCTCCTCATGTACTGTAGGCCCTCTGGCTTCAGCTCCATCATCACATTTTCTGATGAGAAATCAAACCGTTTGTCAATGTGTGCAATAACAGTCATATAACTTCAGAAAATGCTTTTTCTGCTTTGCTCTCTGACACTTGTTTGTCCATCAGCTGCTTGGACTGGTATCCAAAAAAGCTGTCTTCTTTCCGCTGAAGCATCTTCACTTTAGATTTTCACACCTCCTCGTAAACATCTCGTGTCAAACACACACCCCACGTTGTGGAAAAAGCACAGATAAATCTCAGCAGCTGCAGTTTTCTCTTCGTCCTCAAAAATCCTCCTCAGTGGCACAGGACAGGCCTCCCTAAGGGAGCTGAAGTATGAGGTGAGAGCTGGCCGGCTCTGCAGGAGACGATCAACAGCTGGATGAAGAGACAACCATCGTGTGCAAACGTGACGCAGGATTTCACGCCACTCAATGTCAACAAAGGCAAAAACTGCACGCAGTTCCTCTCTTCTGGAAGCAGAAACTGAGAAGTGGCTGTAGATCTTTAAAGCCAGAGACTCAATATCCACTGAGAGCTGATCACAGGCAGGTGTTATGTGAGCCGGGCAATTAGCTTTCAAAAAGCGCCTGTTGGCACTGCTCAATAACTGGTAAACAGAGTGGTGTTTTTCAAAGTTAACATTGCCATTATCTGCCGCTTAGGCTGTGATGTGTTTTATATCCAGTTTGTACATTTTCAGGCAGTTCATCAGAGCTCAATGAATACCATTTGCAGTTTCATCATTATCTTCGTAAAAGTCAAGTCAAATCAGTTAGGCCCAAAATATGGGACGTCCCGGCTAATATGGCAACCCTAGTCGCAACTGACCCTGTTCTCTTGAAGTTGCCTTGAAGATCTCCCTATAGTGAAGGAACAAGGGAAGACCCTTCTCGGATATCCTTTCCTTTCTGTTCCTGTCATATTTTATGAACTATAGCGAATAAACTGTGATAATGTGAGAAATATTGAAGGTGTCTGAATAAATTTTGGTTTGACTGTATGTAACCCAGTGGCGTGGCGTGGGGAAAATTTCTGAGGAAGCCAATTAAGACATAACCTCTTAGCTGTGTGTTTTAAGGGGTGGGGGCAGAAAATCATACGTTACCATTTATATGTTGCTATTTGGATGAACTATTAGAGCGCCCAGCATCATCTTACCGGGACTTATGCTTGTTTCAATCCAACACTTTGAACACGTAGATACCTAAAATAGGTTGCGCATACAGCTCAACTAACGTGATTGTTATAAAGGTGTTTGAAAAACAAAACACATCCTCTTGCACATATTTGACAATCGGAATATCAGATATATCCTGCTATAGCTAATAAATTTGTGAAATTTTGAATAAAAAAAGGAAATAAAAGCTGATCATTCAGCGCTATTGTGCCTGCGGTGTGACAAGCAATGAAAGACGCGTCTCCATGGGAACCATAAAGTGATACTACGATCAATAACGGTCGCCTTGAAAAACTTACGTGTGAAAAGGTTGTTTGTAAGGCTTACATTTAAATGTGTCTTTGTTTTGTTTTGAGTGTATGGTCAATAAATAAAGGAATTAAAAAGATGGGCACAAAACCACAAATCTTCCGCTATTTCATTCATTCATTCATTGACGATGATAACGTGATGTGATTGGCCTGATGCCAACAAGTTCATGGCTTCCCTTGAAACTGTCCTGACCAATCACAGGGGAGCAGTGTCGTGACAATAGCGTCACCTGATTGGTTAATCATTCTTTTTTTTTTCTATCAAGGGATGCCAACTCAGCCTGGCCTCCTCACAGACACAGGGTGCAGTACCATGTTTTCAACGCTCATTCACCATGTCACTTTTATAGGGGCGCTGTTTTACACATCATAAAACACTCAGTAATGAATGAAGAGAGACGATGAGGAGATGACAGAAGGATTACGTAAACTGTGAAAACAAAAGTGTTTATTAAATGACGATTATATTCTGAAAAAGTGAGGAAGCCTGGCTTCCCTTGGCCTCCGCAAGAAAACGCCACTGATGTAACCCCGGTTCCCTGAGAAGGGAACTCAACGCTGCATTGCTTTGCCATACCGCACACACACCTGTGTGTCTTCCTTCAGACAGTTAGAATCTGATTGTGACTGTTCGTGTGTCTGTTTCTAGTCTCACAAACTCGCTGACCTGTCATCACATGACCACTTCAAAGGCCAGTTTCATTGGTGTGTTGCACACATGCTTCATACACCGGCTCGCGGAGAGGCATTCGCATAGCGTCAATCAGACATGCAAAACCCTTGGATGATTTGTTTGTTGTTGTTTAACAAAGTGCATAAAAAATCATGCTTATGGTTAAGGTTCTAATTTAAAATACACAAAATGACTAGTTCCTCTATTATCTTAATCTTACTGATAGCCAACAACATGGGTTAATTCATTCTTAAAGTCCCCTTGTGGTGAAAATCCAGCTTTTAATATTGTTTCTATGTGGTGTTTTTAATACGCTTTAAGACACACCATGTGTAAATTCAGACACCACTGCTGAGTATTTCCTCCTTAAAACTGCAGTGAACCAAAGACAGTCTCAGAAACACACTTTGAAATCGCTGGTGTTTCTGACGTCACAAACTACCTTGTAACCAATCAGATCAACGTGTGATCGTCAACCAGTGGATCTCTGTTCTGAGTGAGTGAGTGGAGGCGGGGCTCATCTGCATATTCATAGAACCACACATACTAAATGAAGCAAGGGTGTCGAGTTATATTTAAATGATTTAAAATGATTGACTATAGGGGGACTTTAATTTATGTGACTTTAATAAATTCCTTACTCTATTAAAAATAATGGAATATTTCATGCCCATGGTTATTTACATTTCTTTTGGTGTCTATATAAGAAAGATCCATGAGATATTCTTAGAATACAACAAAAACAGTTGTCCCATGCTTAAAACCCCTAATATATTCAGTTTCACGAGTTCACACGGACATGAAATCGAATGTAGAAATTTATGCGTATTGGCGTGCTGTCCGGGAGAAGGCTCCGAGCTCGGAATCTGGCCCGAACCCAGAGTACCCCCCCCCCCCTGACTGGGATAGAAAACCAGCCGAGAGTGAGGTGACGGGTGCTGGAGGGGTGCTGTGAAACTGTCATGGGAAGGGAAGGCTATTTATACCGGCTTCCTCGTGCTGATTGGTTGATTACCTGAACGTGCTCCTCCCGAACTGTGTTACATAAAACTTCATTTAAAACCTTTTCAACTGACTAAAAAACATTTTGTTATTGGTAAGAAGTATTCAACAATTCATCGATTTGGAATGGGATTTACATCACAAAATATTCCCAATTCCCCAAATAGGCTACTTGAGAATAGTAATGAAGTAAATCGAGTGCTTTATACCCCCAAAATTACATACAAAACATATAAACATATTTTTGTTAATAAAGGTTGCATGTACAATCCAACGTTTTTCAAGGACTTTGCTTCAGGTGTAGAGGAGAATGTCAGGCAGTGGCTGAAACATCTCAGTAATGAGGCTTGAGATCAGGACACCGGGACGCTACGTTTCTCCTTGGGACGCAAATCAGGGTGTTTCAGTTTTGTTCTGGTTGAAAATAACTCCTGGTTAACAGCCAATCTCACACACACACACACACACACACACACACACACACACACACACACACACACACACACACACACACACACACACACACACAAACACACACACACACACACACACATCACACTCCACAGTCTGGCAGCTGAAGGTGCCTTTCACATTCTGGGGTAAAACACACTTCACCCGAGGAGGAAATTTAGGACAAACCGTCTCTATGGACTCAGGGATCAGTGGAAGTGCTAATAAACATGGCATCCTTTGAATCTCTGTGCTTTTCCTCTGTATAAACATGGAGATCGTAGTAGAGTGTGTTGACCAGAGCTGAGTGTGTTGTTGAGAGAGTGTGTTAGAGGGTCAGACATGAACTGGCTATCAGACACCAGCACATCTATATATAGATCCACACCCCAGACCCCGGATCCTTGTGTGTGTGTGTGTGTGTGAGAGTGTGTGTGTGTGTGTGTACTTGTACAACTATCTTTGTGAGGACCAGTTTGAGTTTTAGACCATTGGAGTGAGGACAAAGAGAGTAAAGGGAGGACATGTTGGCCGGTCCTCAGTCTCTGAGAGCCTTTAAAGGCCTGTTTGAGGGTCAAGACTTGGTTTTAGGGATCAGGTTATAATGAGGTCAAGGGTCGGTTTAGGGTCAGGGGTCGGGTTAGGCACTTAGTTGTGATGGGTAAGGTTAGGGTAAGCGGCTAGAGATCGCATTGTGTCAATGAATGTCCTCATAAAGATAGATGTGCAAGAATGTGTGTGTGTGTGTGTGTGTGTGTGTGTGTGTGTGTGTGTGTGTGTGTGTGTCTGTGTGTGTGTGTGATTGTGCCCTAGTGTCACATACTCCAGCAGATCTACAGTCCACTCTTAAAGCTGCTGTTCGATACAGCAGGACGGGCTCAGATGTGAATATCAAGAAAGCAGAAGTCCTCTGCCAATGGTCATTGGATCCCCTACAAAAACCTCCAGTATTTACTATCCATGATTCCCCACTCGCCACCGTGCCACACTTCAGATATCTTGCCAGTTATTTTTCTGGTGGTTGTGTGTATCTAGATAGTGATCTAGTGAGCACAGGATCAGTCAGGCTGCATCTTCATCCGGGAGACTGAGGAAAAGAGTGTTCAGGAATCCTGATTTACATCTACACACAGAGATTGCTGTTTATCAGGCAATGTGCCTCACCACTCTCCTGCATGGCTGTGAAACATGGACCATCTACGCTCGACATCAGAAAATGCTGGAATCTTTCCACATTAGATACAGCGCATCCTCAAAGTGACATGGCAAGATCGAGAGCCACATATTGAGATCCTGAAAACAACAGCTGTTGGAGTGTAGAAGCAACCCTAACGCTCCAGCAGCTCAGATGGCTTGGTCATGTTGGTCATGTTGGCCATGTTGGTCATGTTGGCCATGTTGGTCATGTTGGTCATGTTGGTCATGTTGGTCATGTTGGCCATGTTGGTCATGTTGGTCATGTTGGTCATGTTGGTCATGTTGGTCATGTTGTGAGAACGCTGCCAAGTCGCCTTCCACGTAAGATACTCTACGAGCAATTACATCTTGGCTCCTGATTTGTAAGAGGCCAAAAAAAGAGTCTGAAAGACCAACTAAAAGGCTTTCTTAAGAAGTGTGTGATGAAGCCCACATCCCTGGAAACCAGTGCAGCGAATCACACACTCTGGCAGAATGGAGAACAGAGTTACTGAACATCGCCTGACTAAAAGACACCAGAGGACACAGGCCATGCTTGTGTGCGAGTGTGTGTGTGTGCCATGCTTGTGTGCGAGTGTGTGTGCAAGTGTGTATGTGCCATGCTTGTGTGCGAGTGTGTGTGTGCAATGCTTGTGTGCGAGTGTGTGTGTGCAATGCTTGTGTGCGAGTGTGTGTGTGCAATGCTTGTGTGCGAGTGTGTGTGCGAGTGTGTGTGTGCCATGCTTGTTCCCCCTTAAGACCATCAGGAGAAACCCTTATATGCCCTGTCTGTGAAAGACAGTGTGTGTCCCGCATCGGACTATACAGTCATCGAAGAACACACAAATTATAGGAGGAGTCATCAACGGATAACGATGGACTACCCAGGAGAAGAAGTGTGTGTGTGTGTGTGTGTGAGCATAGCAATTGTGGTGTGAGGTCTGCAAAATGTATCCAGAACTTCCATGATAATGAAACACTACGACAGCATGTGTGAGTGTGTGTGTGTGTGTGTGTGTGTGTGTGTGTGTGTGTGTTTCAGTGACAGATGAAGCACCTGTTCGCTCATTAATCTCCAGAACCGCTCTGAGTCTCGGGCCCGAGGACACCTTCGCTGAGAGAGAAACACACACACGCTGAAGCCTGTGCGATCCTCAGAGTCTCTGACAGCGCGAGTGGAGAGTAATAACGCTTTAACACACGCCTGGATCTGACAAAATTAAAAAATCTGTATGGCCTTTGTATGGTATATGTGTTTACAACAGTGTTATTTCAGTGTCATTGAGATACTATTGGTTTCTGTGTATATTATTCATACTGAGATTTTTTTGTGTCTTTTTTAAAATATGTCTATAGTTTTTATTATTATTTTTGTTTCAGTTTTACTTTTAGGTGTTTTAGTACATCAAGTTAGAGAACTGAAAATGAGAAATATTTACGTTTTTTATTTCAATTATGAAATAATAATAATGATCTTTTTACTTAGGCCTAACGATAATAACCCTGGTATACACACATAATGACATTCAATTAGAGATATACTGTGATCATAGACACTGGAAATATATAACAGCGTAATTTAGCTTTATTTACATAATACTGTAATGTTTCCTCAGTCATATTTCCAGTTGTGAAGTTTTGTGTCAGAGTCAGAGACACATGTTGAGTTTAGACTAAAATACCCCACTACCCGTGTGTGTGTGTGTGTGTGTGTGTGTGTGTGTGTGTGTGTGTGTGTGAAACCCACGCTATGGCTCTTCATGACACATGATCTCAGGCAGATGAGAAACACACTTCAGACGGCCGTTACTAATGAGTGAATCCTGCGTATTCATACAGTGATACACATTATAAAATGACTAACAATATAATTACAAATTAATGGTTTTACTAGCATGCAACTGAGGGGGAAATGTAACGATAAGCCTAGAATAAATACTGCGTATTAATTTTAATTTGTCTCATTTAATGTAACATCGATTTAAAAATCTAAAGTTTTTATTTGGACTCAAAAACCTAATTAAACACACACACACACACACACACACACACACACACACACACACATACACACCCACCCTTTGTTCTCATGTTTTCTGCAAAAATAATCTCTGGAGCAGGAAATGAAAAATACTGAAGGGAAAAGTATAGTCTCATATGAAAAGGAATATGAGAAACAGAACAGCAGAATATCTTTGACACAATGATGATATTTTATAACTGTGTAAAATGAGGCACAGAAGAGCCTAAGCCAAACCAGTTCCCTATTCCTGGAATCTGATGGCTGGTATAAATGTTGCTCCAGGGCCAACAAGGATCCTTCTCGGTGAAACAATGGTCAGTGATCATTTTTAAAATAATTTTACATAAAATTAAGGACATTTGTGCACTTGTGATGTATCAAACTAAGGCTTGAGCTGAGAAACAATGCAGAGTCTCCAACTCCTACACACTCGCTCTACACACACTTCAGCCGCTGCAATCATAATCAAGACTGTCCCAGAATGCCGAGTGCAGTGTGATGTGTGTGAGGTGTGTGAGGGTCAGTGGTGTTAATCAGTGGAGGACAGCGGGGGTGTTCGGACTTCTGATCATGCATATTATTAATGACGCACAAGAACCACTCGAACATCCTTCAACAGGCTCTTCAACTCAGCATTACCTCCAGTCATTATTATAATGTGTGATGCTGAGACAGACCTGAGCAACAGAGCACAACCTGGAGTATTCCGCACCGTGACCTTTGACCCCGGAGGAGCGGTCACTGATGTTTATTGTGCGCCTCCTGCTGGCCGAACAGTTATATGGCGCTTTGCTCTCCTACTTAAAACAGTTTATTCCTAAGAATATAGGACCAAGACATGATTTATTATTATTTATCATGTAAATAATATTTTTTTTAATAAAGCCATTACAAGTAAAACCTATATTTGAAGGATATAACCTGCACTACTTTTCAAAAGTGAGATGTTTGAAAGAGTCTCTTCTGCTCTCCAAAGCTGCATTTATTTAATCACAAATACTGTAAATATAGTGAAATATTATTCCAGTGTAAATCAGCTGTTTTCTATGTGAATATATAGTAAAGTGTAATTTATTCCTGTGATCAAAGCTGATGTTCAGCATCATTACTCCAGTCTTCAGTGTCACATGATCCTTCAGAAATCACTCTAATATGATGATTTGATGATCAATAAACATTTATGATTATTATCAGTGTTGAAAACAGTTCATATTTTTTGTGGAAACTGTGATACATTTTATTTTTCAGGATTCTTTGATGAACAGAAAGTTCAAAAGAACACCATCTTGATGAATAAAAGTATGTATATATATATATTTCTGACCCCAAACTTTTGAATGGTCTATTGTATAATTAACAGTTTATTTATTTAGTTTCTACTTTATAATGGCACTTTTGGAGTGTAAAGTCTTAATCACGATCATAAACAACATTTCTTTCTCTAATCTACTGAAATACAAATAAGTAGATAAGAAGAGCTGAAGAACAATGTATTACAACGTACTTGATCTTTATTATACTACCAAGAAATACATTTACTTGTGAGAATCAAAGCACTGTGCATCAAATCATACACAACTTTAAAACATTTTATTTGAGTTAATTTAAAGAAATAAATATTTCTTAAGATATGTATTTTGCATAATTTCAGAGAAAGATGTACCAAGACCTGCAACAAAATACAAGTTGTAAAAGGAATTACATTCATGCAAACTGAACTCTTGTTTTAATGCTGTACTGTATTTGCTCCAGATAATTCACAGACAAACATATTATATAGAAACTATTCTCTTACTATCAGTGTTTGACACATGAGTGCAGATTTACACACAATTTATATTTCACACACACACACACACACACACACACACACACACACACACACACACACACACACACACACACACACACACACACACACACACACTCTCTCACTTTCACACAGACACACACTCAACAGATACACTCTCTCACACACACACACACACACACACACACACACACACACACACACACACACATACACAGAGACACACACTCACAGATACACATACTCTCACACACACAGATACACACGCACACACTCTCACTTTCACACAGACACACACACACACAGACACACACACACACACACACACACACACACACACACACACACACACACACACACACACACACACACACACACACACACACAGATACACTCACAGACACAGACACACACTCACTCACACACACACACACACACACACACACACACACACACACACACACATACACACATACACAGAGACACACACTCACAGATACACATACTCTCACACACACAGATACACACACACACACACACACACACACACACACACACACACACACACACACACATACACAGAGACACACACTCACAGATACACATACTCTCACACACACAGATACACACACACACACACACACACACACACACACACACACACACACACACACACACTCAACACCGGAGCAGGATCCAGTACTCCTGTCAGCTTCAGCTCTCATCTTATCTGATTGCTTGCCAAATGATTATAGCAAAGATGGTTGCCACTAGCGACATGACAAGAGCCAGAATACACATCCTCTTGTGGGATTTTCTCTTAAAAGGAAAAAAAAACAATCATGAACAGTCTCTGCCAGCACTGAGACGTTAGCATCTGTCACAGGTGTGCAGGTGTGATGGTCATACCTGATAGTAAGCGGCGTGTTGGATCTGCTCGGTCCCTCGCTCCACATGCACCTCTGCGCTCTCCACGTTAGCTTCAATGCTATCTGTGCATGATGACATAAGGAAAGCAGGCTTTAACATGTGTGAACGACTGAACCTGTGCAGAAAAATGAAGAGAGAGAGCTAGTCTGACCCACCTATCATGTCACCTTGGTCATGGATCATGACTGCGAGATCCTTGAAGATCTGGTTCACATCCATGATGTCTGACTGAATCAAGAGCAGAAGGCGGTTGAGACACTATACAATAACTCATCACTCAATTACCATTATCAATAAGTGATGACAATGTATTAAAGTGTGCGTTAAAATAACACCAGGTTATATCTAACTTAAGCTTGCCCAGACGGCAACATGCATAGTGACGGCCCAGATCCGGGCCACATCTGGGACATGCGGATTCCACGCGTACCAGATGTGGGCCAGGTCTGGGCCGACTCTATGTTGCTGTCTGGGTGGGGTCTTCATTTATTTTTAATTTGTAGCTGCTGCTTGGTAAATTGACTAATTTACTATTTTTTTATTTACAGTAGTTGTACGGTAGTTGCTAGATTATCAGCGAGAGCAGTTCAAACTGTTATCACGTAAATAACGTCTCTATGCTGATTGGCTGATCAGTGTTGCCAACTATTTTCAATGGAGAGTAGCTAAAGCCTGCTCAAAAAGTCGTTAAATGTCTCTAGATGATGCAGTGCAGCAGCCGTTTTCTCTGCTAATCCGTGCTCATATACTGTATTTTAATATTATAGCCGAGTCAACAAAAATGCTTTTCTCATTTGCATATTTTCTGTCAGATAATGGAACAAGTATGATATAGTGACTGACTACATGTTAACCAGAAGTTCAAAATGTTGCTAGATTTGACGTTTCCCAGACAGTGTCGGACTTTAAACAAATTTTTTTTTAGCAACATAGTGTTGGCCCACATCCGGCACGTGTGGAATCCACATATACCAGATCTGGGCCGACACTATGTTGCTGTCTGGGTAGTCGCTTAAAAAAAAAAAAAAAGTCACTAAAGGGGACTGAAAAGTTGCTAAGTTGGTAGTTTATATACCTGTCACAAACTGCTCAGAGACACACGGGTTGAGGATCCAAATGCCGCTGTTTATTGGGGCAATCCAGAATCATAATCCAAAACACAGGCACATTTTCAAAACCATAAGGCAAACAATCCAGATAACAACAGGGTAGAAAACACAGGCAAACAGGAAAATCCAGAAAACCAGACAGAAAATCAAAAACCATGACACAGGAAACCAGAGCGATCACTCAGACATGCAGTGACCCTAACAAGACTTTGCAATGAATGAGAGAAAACATGAGGATACATAGGCAGAGCTGAACAATATAATGAGACACAGCTGAACTTAATCACAACATAAGTCCAAGCAATGGGTAATGGAAATTGAAGTTCATGATGAGATAGCCCAGGAGTCTAGAGGAGTGCCCTATGGTGGAGATTATGGACACTCCAACCGGTGGATGAGACATAGCCACACCTTAATGAGAGTATTCCAGACGCTCCTCAAACATTGACAGAAATCCAAGAGGGAGGTGGAGCGGAGGGGGCCCGAGGGCAGGATGGAGGGCCAGGTACATGGGACTGGTGAATACCAAGGTGGAGCAGATGACCACCACAGCAGAGTAGATGTGACTGCGATTCTAACAGCAGAGCAGGACACCAGCACAGCAGAGTAGACGACCACCATGGTGGAGCAGGTGGAGGTGGCGACCACTACAGCAGAGCTGGCGGTTCAGAACTCTAGCCTGGCATCCATAACGGCTGAAGACTCTGGCCCGGTGTCCATAACGGTTGAGAACTCTGGCCTGGCATCCATGACGGCTGTAGACTCTGGCCTGGCGTCCATGATGGCTGAAGACGCTGGCCTGGCGTCCATGACGGTTGAGAACTCTGGCCTGGCATTCATGACGGTTGCGAACTCTGGCCTGGCATCCATGACGGTTTAAACTCTGGCCTGGCATCCATGACGGTTGAGAACTCTGGCCTGGCGTCCATGATGGCTGAGAACTCTGGCCTGGCATCCATGATGGTTGAGAACTCTGGCCTGGCATCCATGATGGTTGAGAACTCTGGCCTGGCATCCATGACGGTTGAGAACTCTGGAGTGGCGTCCATGATGGCTGAAGACTCTGGCCTGGCATCCATGACGGTTGAGAACTCTGGAGTGGCGTCCATGATGGCTGAAGACTCTGGCCTGGCATCCATGACGGTTGAGAACTCTGGCCTGGCATCCATGACGGTTGAGAACTCTGGAGTGGCGTCCATGACGGTTGAGAACTCTGGCCTGGCATCCATGATGGCTGAAGACTCTGGCCTAGCATCCATGACGGTTGAGAACTCTGGCCTGGCATCCATGATGGTTGAGAACTCTGGCCTGGCGTCCATGATGGTTCAGAACTCTGGCCTGGCGTCCATGACGGTTGAGAACTCTGGAGTGGCGTCCATGATGGCTGAAGACTCTGGCCTGGCATCCATGACGGTTGAGAACTCTGGCCTGGCATCCATGATGGTTGAGAAATCTGGCCTGGCATCCATGACGCTTGAGAACTCTGGAGTGGCGTCCATGATGGCTGAAGACTCTGGCCCGGTGTCCATAACGGTTGAGAACTCTGGCCTGGCATCCATGACGGCTGTAGACTCTGGCCTGGCGTCCATGATGGCTGAAGACGCTGGCCTGGCGTCCATGACGGTTGAGAACTCTGGCCTGGCATCCATGACGGTTGCGAACTCTGGCCTGGCATCCATGACGGTTTAAACTCTGGCCTGGCATCCATGACGGTTGAGAACTCTGGCCTGGCATCCATGACGGTTGAGAACTCTGGCCTGGCATCCATGACGGTTGAGAACTCTGGAGTGGCGTCCATGATGGCTGAAGACTCTGGCCTGGCATCCATGACGGTTGAGAACTCTGGCCTGGCATCCATGACGGTTGAGAACTCTGGAGTGGCGTCCATGACGGTTGAGAACTCTGGCCTGGCATCCATGATGGCTGAAGACTCTGGCCTAGCATCCATGACGGTTGAGAACTCTGGCCTGGCATCCATGATGGTTGAGAACTCTGGCCTGGCGTCCATGATGGTTCAGAACTCTGGCCTGGCGTCCATGACGGTTGAGAACTCTGGAGTGGCGTCCATGATGGCTGAAGACTCTGGCCTGGCATCCATGACGGTTGAGAACTCTGGCCTGGCATCCATGATGGTTGAGAACTCTGGAATGGCGTCCATGACGGTTGAGAACTCTGGCCTGGCATCCATGATGGCTGAAGACTCTGGCCTAGCATCCATGACGGTTGAGAACTCTGGCCTGGCATCCATGATGGTTGAGAACTCTGGCCTGGCGTCCATGATGGTTCAGAACTCTGGCCTGGCGTCCATGACGGTTGAGAACTCTGGAGTGGCGTCCATGATGGCTGAAGACTCTGGCCTGGCATCCATGACGGTTGAGAACTCTGGCCTGGCATCCATGATTGTTGAGAACTCTGGCCTGGCATCCATGACGCTTGAGAACTCTGGAGTGGCGTCCATGATGGCTGAAGACTCTGGCCCGGTGTCCATAACGGTTGAGAACTCTGGCCTGGCATCCATGACGGCTGTAGACTCTGGCCTGGCGTCCATGATGGCTGAAGACGCTGGCCTGGCGTCCATGACGGTTCAGAACTCTGGCCTGGCATCCATGACGGTTGCGAACTCTGGCCTGGCATCCATGACGGTTTAAACTCTGGCCTGGCATCCATGACGGTTGAGAACTCTGGCCTGGCATCCATGACGGTTGAGAACTCTGGCCTGGCATCCATGACGGTTGAGAACTCTGGAGTGGCGTCCATGATGGCTGAAGACTCTGGCCTGGCATCCATGACGGTTGAGAACTCTGGAGTGGCGTCCATGACGGTTGAGAACTCTGGCCTGGCATCCATGATGGCTGAAAACTCTGGCCTAGCATCCATGACGGTTGAGAACTCTGGCCTGGCATCCATGATGGTTGAGAACTCTGGCCTGGCGTCCATGATGGTTCAGAACTCTGGCCTGGCGTCCATGACGGTTGAGAACTCTGGAGTGGCGTCCATGATGGCTGAAGACTCTGGCCTGGCATCCATGACGGTTGAGAACTCTGGCCTGGCATCCATGATGGTTGAGAACTCTGGCCTGGCATCCATGACGCTTGAGAACTCTGGAGTGGCGTCCATGATGGCTGAAGACTCTGGCCTGGCATCCATGACTAGGCTTGGGAATCGGTTCCAGGTTCCGGTTTGGAACCGGTTCCAAACATTCCGATCCATCGGAATCGTACACGTCCACACGTTAACGATTCCACTAACGATTCCGAACGTTCCGTTCCGTTCCGTCCATTCCCGCGTCGCGGCACGACGTCACAGTATGTGACTGGATTTTTAAATCCCCCAAAAGCGCCATTCCCGCGTGCAATATTTTTTTCCCCCAGTATGGTAGGAGAAGGTACCACCTTTTTCACCTCTGCTTGGCTAGAAGGGCTCTCCTCCGATTGTTTATTTGATTTGGCCGTGAAACGTCATCTCTGATGAGAGAGAGAGAGAGAGAGAGAGAGATGGTAGTGGTGGTGATGCTGTCGGCTCGTGCGCTAGTCTGTTTTGATCTTCTTTACCGCCAACAGAAGTAAACAAAGTCAATCCAACAGTGTGATAAGTGCGTGCCGTCAGATTTATATTCCAAGTTCACATTTTCATAGCTGTTTAGATCGAATCCATGAACCGCATTATTACACCGTTTTCTAAGGCTACGCGATCTATTTAAAACAAGTTACAATCATAAAATAGCAGAGTGCTATCATGAAATCGTAAAGGCTGTGATATGCGCAAAAAAGATATGCGCTGTTTTTTTTTTACATAGAAGCACGAGGCTTTAATTATTTATATATGTGCAGATCAGCTCCGTTCATAGTAAACGCTGCCCCACATATACTCAGTCTCCTCATGTGCTGTTTGTTTAGGTTTCCGATAATGTACGTTTGGGAACGCAAAACCTCGGACGCATATTTCATATAACTGTCATCATTTATGCGTGTCAGCATCTCAGGGGGGAGCACAACAAATATGCTCAAACATTTAAATAACATCCATGGCATTAAATACCAGGAGTGCACTATATTTGACAGCCTGCGCTCCACAAACAATGGTAGGTTGGCTTATAAATTATATCAAAACATTAATGCTAGATGTAAGTAACCAATGATCAGCCTGGAGAGATCAAGGATCCTCCCAGAAAAAGCAGACATGCTTGTTTTTCTGCACAAGAACTGCTAGAAATTTTTAAATGTTAAATGATTAATTGAAGTTTTTGTGAAAACAATAAAAGTTAAAGTTAAAATGTAAACCATGATGCGTTGTTTACTCTTTTATAGTTTAGCACACAGGACTAAGTGTGTTTACAATACAAAGCTTTGTTTTAGAAATGTTTACTTTTTTTAGAAATGTCAAAGCATTCAACTTCTGTATTGATATTGCACACTTGGTTTTCATTCTCTAAAACCACTTTAAATTAGACATTCAAAGGCAACAACTCTCAAAGCCATCCTGTAAGTGTGCAGCAAATGGTACAGGAATCGATATGGGAATCGATAAGGAATCGCATCGATAAGCAGACTTGACAATGGCATCGATATCGATAATTTCTTAACGATGCCCATCCCTATCCATGACGGTTGAGAACTCTGGTCTGGCGTCCATGACAGTTCAGAACTCTGGCCTGGCGTCCATGACGGTTGAGAACTCTGGAGTGGCGTCCATGATGGCTGAAGACTCTGGCCTGGCATCCATGACGGTTGAGAACTCTGGTCTGGCGTCCATGATGGCTGAAGACTCTGGCCTGGCATCCATGACGGTTCAGAACTCTGGCCTGGCGTCCATGACGGTTGAGAACTCTGGCCTGGCGTCCATGATGGCTGAAGACTCTGGCCTGGCATCCATGACGGTTCAGAACTCTGGCCTGGCGTCCATGATGGTTGAGAAATCTGGCCTGGCGTCCATGACGGTTCAGAACTCTGGCCTGGCGTCCATGATGGTTGAGAACTCTGGAGTGGCGTCCATGATGGCTGAAGACTCTGGCCTGGCGTCCATGACGGTTGAGAACTCTGGAGTGGCGTCCATGACGGCTTTAGACTCTGGCCTGGCGTCCATGATGGCTGAAGACGCTGGCCTGGCGTCCATGACGGTTGAGAACTCTGGCCTGGCATTCATGACGGTTGCGAACTCTGGCCTGGCATTCATGATGGTTTAAAACTCTGGCCTGGCATCCATGACGGTTGAAAACTCTGGCCTGGCATTCATGACGGTTGAGAACTCTGGCCTGGCATCCATGACGGTTGAGAACTCTGGCCTGGCATCCATGACGGTTGAAAACTCTGGCCTGGCATCCATGACGGTTGAGAACTCTGGCCTGGCGTCTATGATGGTTGAGAACTCTGGAGTGGCGTCCATGATGGCTGAAGACTCTGGCCTGGCATCCATGACGGTTGAGAACTCTGGCCTGGCATCCATGATGGCTGAAGACTCTGGCCTGGCGTCCATGATGGTTGAGAACTCTGGCCTGGCGTCCATGACGGTTCAGAACTCTGGCCTGGCGTCCATGACGGTTGAGAACTCTGGCCTGGCATCCATGATGGTTGAGAACTCTGGCCTGGCGTCCATGACGGTTGAGAACTCTGGAGTGGCGTCCATGATGGCTGAAGACTCTGGCCTGGCATCCATGACGGTTGAGAACTCTGGCCTGGCATCCATGATGGCTGAAGACTCTGGCCTGGCATCCACGATGGTTGAGAACTCTGGCCTGGCGTCCATGACGGTTCAGAACTCTGGACTGGTGTCCATGATGGCTGAAGACTCTGGCCTGGCATCCATGACGGTTGAGAACTCTGGAGTGGCGTCCATGATGGCTGAAGACTCTGGCCTGGCGTCCATGATGGTTGGAAACTCTGGCATGGCATCCATTACGGTTGAGAACTCTAGAATGACGGCCATGACGGCTGAAGACTCTGTCCTGGCATCCATGACGGTTGAGAACTCTGGTCTGGTATCCATGATGGCTGAAGACTCTGGCCTGGCATCCATGACGGTTGAGAACTCCGGCCTGGCATCCATGACAGTTGAGAACTCTGGCCTGGCATCCATGACGGTTGAGAACTCTGGCCTGTTATCCATGATGGCTGAAGACTCTGGCCTGGCATCCATGATGGCTGAAGACTCTGGCCTGGCATCCATGACGGTTGAGAACTCTGGCCTGGCATCCATGACGGTTGACAACTCTGGCCTGGCATCCATGACAGTTGAGAACTCTGGCCTGGCATCCATGATGGCTGAAGACTCTGGCCTGGCATCCATGATGGTTGAGAACTCTGGCCTGGCGTCCATGATGGCTGAAGACTCTGGCCTGGCGTCCATGATGGTTGGAAACTCTGGCATGGCATCCATTACGGTTGAGAACTCTAGAATGATGGCCATGACGGCTGAAGACTCTGTCCTGGCATCCATGACGGTTGAGAACTCTGGCCTGGTATCCATGATGGCTGAGAACTCTGGCCTGGCATCCATGACGGTTGAGAACTCTGGCCTGGCATCTATGACAGTTGAGAACTCTGGCCTGGCATCCATGACGGTTGAGAACTCTGGCTTGGCGTCCATGACGGTTGAGAACTCTGGCCTGGCATCCATGACAGTTGAGAACTCTGGCCTGGCATCCATGATGGCTGAAGACTCTGGCCTGTTATCCATGATGGCTGAAGACTCTGGCCTGGCATCCATGATGGCTGAAGACTCTGGCCTGGCATTCATGACGGTTGAGAACTCTGGCTTGGCATCCATGACGGTTGAGAACTCTGGCCTGGCATCCATGACAGTTGAGAACTCTGGCCTGGCATCCATGATGGCTGAAGACTCTGGCCTGTTATCCATGATGGCTGAAGACTCTGGCCTGTTATCCATGATGGCTGAAGACTCTGGCCTGGCATCCATGATGGCTGAAGACTCTGGCCTGGCATTCATGACGGTTGAGAACTCTGGCTTGGCATCCATGACGGTTGAGAACTCTGGCCTGGCATCCATGACAGTTGAGAACTCTGGCCTGGCATCCATGATGGCTGAAGACTCTGGCCTGGAATCCATGATGGTTGAGAACTCTGGCCTGGTATCCATGATGGCTGAAGACTCTGGCCTGGCATCCATGATGGCTGAAGACTCTGGCCTGGCATCCATGATGGTTGAGAACTCTGGCCTGGCATCCATGACGGTTGAGAACTCTGGCCTGGCATCCATGATGGCTGAAGAGTCTGGCCTGGTATCCATGACGGTTGAGAACTCTGGCCTGGCATCCATGATGGTTGAGAACTCTGGCCTGGCATCCATGATGGCTGAAGAGTCTGGCCTGGTATCCATGACGGTTGAGAACTCTGGCCTGGCATCCATGATGGTTGAGAACTCTGGCCTGGCATCCATGATGGCTGAAGACTCTGGCCTGGCATCCATGATGGCTGAAGACTCTGGCCTGGCATCCTAGACTACTGAAGAGTCTGGCCTGGCATCCATGAAGGTTGAGAACTCTGGCCTGGCGTCCATGACGGTTGAAAACTCTGGCCTGGCATCACAGATCAGCGTAGATTGTAACGGCTTGTTAAATCCATAGCAGACATAATCAATGAGAGCAAAGTCTGGGAAGTCAGTGAAATTAGCAATGTCCAGAAAGTCCAGGATGTGGTCCTTGAGCGATTTGCTTGGCGAAGGCGGACTAGAGTGACTGCTGGATCCATTTGTGGCAAAGTCTTCTGTCACAAACTTCTGTCTTCAACTGAGACACACAGGTTCAGGATCCAAATGCAGCTGTTTATTGGGGCAATCCAGAATCCAAAAGACAGGCAAATGATCAAAACCATAAGGTAGAGATGTTTCAGCAGAATTCATGGTGAAAAACTACATTGCCCATGATGCAGCACAGAAAATTTCACTAATCAGAGAGTCGAAACAAGCAAAACGTGTCAAAAGAGCTCTTTAGCTCCACCCACTCCCATGAAACAATGCAAATGGCGTAATCGAGTCTCCCTACGCTCTCAAAAGTTCACAGTCTTGTATCTTTGTATTTTTATCAGATTTTTTAATACTTGTTTTGCTTCAAATCAAAGTTTGTAATGTTGTGATTCTCCTCTTAGATAGCTTTTTTAATCCCTATGGGAGAAATTATGGAAAAAAATACTTCGGGCAATAATCTATACTCGACAGTGATTGGCTATTATCATTTTTTACCAATGGAGGGAAAAGGATCTGGCTATTGATTTTGAGTCCTGTCCTCTTCTCTATTCACTCAGACTCGCCGTATAGAATAGTTTTCCGAACGGTTGTAATTATATCGGCATATCTGACACGATCACAGTAAAGAGTAATTCAGTAACATTTTATGGTGTTACAATTACAAACAAGAATTACACATTCTGAGACATGAAATGAATAGATAGGAACACCCATTTTCCAAATAAGTGTTGGGTACGCTGTGCCACTGATTTTATACCAGATTAGCTTGAATACACATGGGTCTTGAAGAATAGATAATTTTGGTACGCTGATGTCATACAGGAAGTGCTCACTCACCTCCAGCTGACGGATATTGGTCTCTCTCTCTTTAATAAGCTCCAGGTCCTCTTCAGTGACAGGCTCCTCATCTGTCTGCATTCGCCACCCTTCATTTCTTTTCAAATAAACATTTCTGCAATCAGATCTCTAACCAGACCCACATTGTTCAGATTTGATTCATATCATCAGCGTTAGTACACCCCAAAAATGAAAATTATGTCATAATTTACTCACTTTCATGTCAATTTAAAGAGTGAAAACAAACCTCATTGTTTCTTGCACAAGTTCAAATGTGTTCAGATCTTTGATGCCAAATATCAGAGCCACAAAGAACTAAGTTTGACACAAATCAAATATTTCCCCTTAGTACAGGCCCGTTCACATCATTATTTTCTAAATGCTTTAAGGTTTTGTCAAAGGGCTTTTAGCAACCCAGACAGCAACATAATGTACTTAGTTGCTGTCTGGGATGTGGGCGAGTAAATGATGACAGAATTTCCACTTTTGGGTGAAACTCTTCTCACACAGATTTGAACACTACAACAGAGACTCAATGAAGTCATGCCTCCATGAATATGTTGAACCTACTTTTCAAACGTCACAAGCTGTTCATCTTGATTGAGCTCATCAACCTGCAAGATTAAAGGCTTGTTTTTACTAAGGTAATGACACATAAAAAAATAAGCAGTAGATAATGATCAAATGTGTGTTATTTTCCTGCAGTCTGGATCCGGCTCGCGCCCGGGCCACGGACTCGCGCTCCCTCTCCGCGGCTCGGCGCTGAACCACCTGGAAGTTGTTGAGCGCGGCGGAGAAGTCGTTCATCAGACGGTCCTTCTGGATCCGCTGCTGGCGCTGTGAGAAGACTAGCATTAGCATGAGCGTGTGGGGTCGAGCGGATTTATCCGAGTGTGGGATAAATTCCCTACATATGATATCTCTTGTTTATTACACGGCTCTGTGGAATACTTGATTCTGATTGGTCGATTGCTTCATCCAGTGGTATGATATTCCTCGATAACAACAACTGAGAACAGAAACACAGGCTCATCCGGGTCTCTGAAGTCAGCAGCGCTATATACTCGCTGGGAATGTTTTTTCTTTGAGGAAGTGAGCTAATTAAGTATTAAAACTCAGTCAAATCAATATTTTGTGTACAGTTATTTAATTATGCCATCCAGTATCATGGACTTGCTCTCTCTTGTTTCCTATAAACGCAGTGGCGGCCATTTTGTGACTATTGTTTTGTAAACTGTTGGATTATAAGATACAAACAGGTATGATTTTAAAACAGTTAAATTTTAAACCAATATATCTTATCCCCATAATTATTTATGTGGTGAAATGCTGTGTAATAAGTGTTATAACTATATGCCGTATCTCTTAAATGTCTGTCTAGTTTGATCTTGCCACTGAAACTGCTCTCTCCGCTGAAGCTTTGCGTTTAAAGACCTAATAAAATATTTCAACTCAGATCAATATTTTGTGTCTAATTGTTCACTTATGTGGCAAGTAGCCGTGTAATAAGCAGAATAATGTACATCCAGCCGGTTGTTATCTCAGAATAAACCCCTTCAGGCTGGTGACGACCCCTCCGCCTCGCGTCCTCATCACCCTGACGGGGGTTATTCTCAGAGAACATCCGGCTGGTTGTACATTATCCCTTATATGCTGATATGATGTGAGCGAGAGCAGTCTACTCACCTGTTCTGAGGGGGAGCGGGGCTGCGGCTGAGAGCCCAGCTCTTTCAGATGTCTGTTGGTCTCTTTTGCTAACTGGTTTGTGTAGTGCTGCATTTGCTGGCTGTGTGCAACAATACAGAGATTTAAACCACCAGTGATTGTTATCATTTATTACACTCTCAAGCAAGCAATTTTGCGTTTAAAAACACATCCCTGACGTCTAGGCTAAAACAAGGCAAAATTTGGGCCGTCAGTGGAAATTTAATAGACTTCTAACCAGAGCCCAAGAATAGACTGGTCATCAATTAGATCACAAAGAAATGAAATGAGGGAAGAAATGAAACCAAACACCTTGTAATCACTGTTGGCTTTGCTTACATAATGGAATATCATACATCTCGCAAGTTATTTTGGCAAAAACGACATGTGACCAAATTCAAGATTATTTTGGCTAAGAGTGTGTTACTCATAGTCGGACTATTTCGGGTCTATAGTTAAATTAGACGGTGAAATGATGGCTATTGCTTGAATTCATTTCAGACCAAAATGAGCTGAAATAGTGTGCCTGGGATCTTCTATACTCAGGGATGGGCAGGTTTAAGATACAGCAGTTTTCCAAGGGGAAAAATGGCGTTATCCAGTCAGTTTGATAGTTAAGCGGTTGTTGTTTTTATCAAGTAGCTAGTCAAACGTGTTTAAGCATTAGTGCTTGTTAGGACTGACTGATATGACGATATATATCATGGAATTGATTAAACTTTTTACGTATCGTTTATATATATCGCTGTATGCAAATATATCCATGTAGCTTTTAGTGGACAGAAGTTATTGACACATTAGAGCGATAAAGAAACATGGACGAATGAGTAATAAAGAGTGGGGAGTGATGTTAAAAACAGTTATTAAAAGTGCAATTTGCCGTAAAGGAGAACTCATATTTAGTATCCGAACACTGACAAGTGGCTAAATGGTCAAATACACACAATTTGTTTTGTTTTTTTAATCTGAGTATTCATGTAAACACAGTCAGTTTATGTCTTGAGTGAAGGGAAACAGATGTGTATCAGTATATTGGGTCTGTGCATAAGCTCTTAAAGTGCCAGCGGGTTTATTTAAATAATTTTTTTTCACACAGTGTTTGGTATTTTATTTTGATTCATTTCATATTTTTTTTTTTAAATAAATATTCATGTATTTATGCTCATCTATGGATATACTCTGGATATAATCTACATTCATTCATGTTGTGATTGATTTTTAACAGTTCACATTTTTTTTTGCTAAAGTTAACACTTCTGAAGAAGCATCTGAACAAGTATTAAATGCTACTAGTATTAGCAATCTCACTTTGGGTAAAGTATTTATTTCAGTATACTGAATGCCTTTTGCTCTGAGAGTGGGATAAATTCCCTACATAACAAACAGTATATAATATCTCTTATATAACAATATAATATGAGTGAGAGCAGCCTAGTCAGTGATGGAGGACACCGGACTCACAGTCTGTCCTGAAGCTCCGGTGTGTCCGGTCTGGTACCCAGTTGGAACAGCATGCTCTTGATTTGGCCAGCTATGCACAGAAAACACACATAGTGAGACATTATAACACTGCATTATGGGAAAAGACTGCAGGAATATGCTATTACAACCCAGACAGCAACATAGTTTCGTCCCAGATCCGGCCCACATCTGGTACGTGTGGAATCCACAGGGAATCCACATGTCCCTCCCAGATATGGCCCGGATCTGGGCTGACACTATATGTTGCTGTCTGGGAATTGAGTTTTATTAGAACATTTACGACAAACATAATCTTCTCTGTAAGTGAAATACTCACTGTTCTGTGTGATTTTCTGGATGTTTGAGCTGCATGTTTGAGTGAGATTGTTGAAATCTCTCGGCTGTGAGTGACAGCTGTCAATCATTCCGTAAGACATGATGACTGAAAACAACACAGCTGTTTACTTCAGATGCCATCCAGTTGATGATATAAATGTGCTTTGCCATTTTCGCAACATTATAACGGACAATTGGCATTATAGATTACATGCTTTCTGATATTAAAAGATTGAAAAAAACGTAAATCATTAAGGCTGAGAACATCTGAAAATACTGCGCATGCAATGCAATAAGACATTTCATATGGGTTCGGGCTGAACAGGCCTTTCGCCATGATCAAATATTTACTATTTTTAATGTTATATGTCATCATATATAATACAGTAACACTTTCAGCTATGTCAGCATAGCGAACAGTTTAAAAAAAGAAAGCGTGAGAGAATGAATCGCGTACCTGTGATGCTCAGATGCGGGAACGCGCTGCTCTTCTCTCATAGAAATACAGCAAACGCTAGAATGGCGAACACAAACACATGAACGGTACAGTGAGTGGGCGGGGCTTATCGGGAAGTTTCGACGGGTCTAAATAATAATTATTATATATTAGTCTATTCGCTTTGTTCAATATCTATTAAAGTTATCAGAACGCAAAAATAAAGTCTATAACCTTGCTGAAGCAGAAAAAGCGCAGTGTTGTCATGTGTTCTTCGTTCCCTTTCTCAGCGCTTATCAAGGAGGACCAATCACAGGCGTTTGTGAATTCTGGACAGGCCATTGTATTTAATAATTGTATAGAGTTTTCTAGGTCATATTTCCGGTTATATGTAAGTTTCCAATCTTTGGTGGAAAAATAAACCTAAAAGATTACCCGTTTCGAGCACAAAATGTCTCTAACAAACATAAACATCAGTGTGTGTGAACGAATGACTGTGTTTTGAGCCACCGCGCGCCATCTTGAGGATTTATATGGTTTTGTTTCTGTTAGAAGTCACTTTTCTCCTCTAGAATGAAGGATGAATTAGACTCTATGTCTCCTCTTTTCTCATTTATGCCCTCATAAAGGGCCACTTTATGCCACTTGATTTTTTTTTTTTTTTTCAGCGCTCTGCACTTATAAACAGCCGCAAATAATAGGCCTTACTTAATATACTATTTAAGTTGTGTTTTAATATTGAGTGCCTGCTGTGTCTCGCTCTGTCAGAGTAAGGTCTCATGACTTTCACAGGACAATAATCTCTCATGATCACATGACTGCAGTCAAACTAAAGATTAGACTGTGAAAGAAGAAAATAATAATCAAAGCGCATGTCTTGAAGAAAATCAGAAGGTAATAACGACAGTTGGACATGAGTATAACATGTTCTGTTGTTGTGTTATTATTAGTTTATGGTATATTCAATTATTCTCACTCTAAGAAGGTTAACACAGAGGATTGTTCTTATTTTCTACTCGTATCGCTCTTATTCCTTTCCTTCTCTATCATCAAGAGTATCACTGTGATATCTAGGCCTATAATGCTAAATAAATATTCTATTGTTATATGCATTATAAAGTATATAGTATAGAGTGTATCAGCTGCAACTAATCAATATGGATAATATCAATATCAGTGTATCAATATGGATGTATCCATGTTGTTTAGAATTTGCAACAATAAATATTAGGCTATTACATTTATGTGATTGAATGTAAATGTAATATAGGCTAACAGTCAAGTCCAATAGAAATACTTTCAAATCAGTTTCAGAATATTTAATAAAGATTTTAATGTTAAACTGTTTTAAGGATGTAGGCCACTGTTGTAATCTGTTAATATCTATAATATTACAGCTAATAATAATATTATACCTAAAGTGTGATATCATTCTTCACTATGGGTTGTAATACTGTTTTTTCCTCGCATAATTTCCTTAAGTTATTTGAATGAGATAGATTTAATGTAATATTTAATATCGCCACTGGAGGGCGAGTGAACATCAGGACAAACTCGCTCTTTAAAATACTGTAATTACATAAGTGTTAGAAACTAAAATAATATACTATTGCATATATATATATATATATATATATATATATATATATATATATATATATATATATATACATTCCCTGGAATTGATTCGCTGACAATGACTTATTATCTGAAAATGCCTATTTAAATGTGTCTGTTTCTCTCTCTCTCTCTCTCTCTCTCTCTCTCTCTCTTCAGCATCATTACTCATAAATCAGTATAATATGATGATTTGATGATCAAGAAACATGTATAATTATTATCAGTGTTGAAACAGTTGTAAAAGGTTTTTTTTTTACGACCAATCTCACAATTTAATGCATCCTTGCTGAATAAAAATAATATATATTTTTTAAAAACCTGTTTTGAACACAACTGGATAATTTAATACATTTAATTTAATATAATGCAACACTTAAAGACATTATTATCAGATAGAGCGTTTAAAACTCTTTTGCGCTCTTCAAAAGAAAGCTCTTCATAGACAGACAATGAGCAGAGGAGCGTTACATAATGTGTTAATGGAGGTTCAGAGGATAATAAATGTATTATTATTATTATTGTTAATCTTTCATGATCAGGTCATTTAAACAGTCTGGCGAGCGCTTGCCTCTGTTTGTTCCTCACTGAGGTCAAAGGTCATAGTGCATTCCCACTTTTCCTCATTGTGTCATTCATTGATAAAACATCTCTCCTCAGTTACCATCTCTCTCTCTCGCTCTCTCTTATCATTCCAGGTCGTTCATCACCTCTCTTTCTCTTTCAAAGTTCCTTCCTCTGTCATCAATACGACCTTAGCATCTCCCGTTTGACCTCTGACCCCTCTCCCTCTCCCTGTCCTTCCTCAGACACTCGTCCGCGTCGATCAAACCTCTCACAGAGAGTCTCATACGTGCACATGCACGTCACTCGAGATTGGCCACACCGGACATTGACTAACTTCATTGGGAAAGATGGTGTGTGTGTGTGTGTGTGTGGAAAGTACCCTGAAGAGCTCATAAATCCCAGTGAGTGTGTGCAGGATTCCTTGTGGGATTGCTATAAAGAATACGCACTTATATTCCTGATCTACCTGTTCTTGGAAATGCCTCTTACACAATAAAGGCACTTGGGCAAGAGAGTGTTTTCCGTGTAAATGTCTTTAAGTGACTCAGTGAGAAGGCGTCCCGTGTTCAGATGACCCCCGCTGGCTCCAGAACCGTGCTCGATACACCCCTGGGTTTTTAACCGGTGGGTCGTGACCCGAAGAGGCTCTTGTGATGAGATTACGACAGAGAAGATAGACTTATTTTAACCCCTTCAGGGAGGCTCTCCACATCTCCTGATGTTGATGTGTGTGTGATGACTCTGTGTGTGAGCATTACTCTGTCTGTCACTTCAGGAACTCTCTCAGGAACGGGAACGTAAAGTCCACACTCGAGGCTCAGTAACTACTGAAGATCCTCACTCACTCTGTGTGCTTTATTCAGCGGTGTTTAACCCTCTATGGTACGCAATATGATATAAATGAGGAAATGATTATTTGTGGTGTTTTTCCTGCTTAAAATTGGACACTATAAAAATATCAATAAACATTTTTTAATTTATTTGATTTGTAAAAGTTTGAGGCAACATTTGACGTTTTCACGTAGAAAAAAAGAAATATATTTATTGAAAAAAATCTATTTCTTTTACCAGACACTTGAACAAACACATTTATCCAGTTTATAATGTATCACAAATTTCATATTTAATACAAAGTAACATTTCATATCCAGCTGTTGCTCTCAGTGTACCGTAGTGGAACACAAGCATTACCAAACCATCAAGTTATCATATCAAGTTATCATATATATAAATATATAAAATACTCTTTTAAGTTTTGAAGGACACTACAACACAAGGGCCTGTCTTCCACAACTGCAATATTTTGATTATATTTTAAAATAAGGTTCAGTTTTTTCAGTCAGTACTTTAGACATCTCGAATTAGCAGTGAACAAAATAATTTATTATACTTTATTATATTTTACAGAACTTATTAAGCTATGTTAAGGTTAAATACATAAGTTGTTTATTGTTGCTTCATGTTTAAAAATAATTAATGTAAACTGTAGGTAATTTGTACAAACTTGACGGTGTTATAGATGTTATTACAGATATGCCGAATAAAGGGCTATCAGGTGTGTTACAAATTTTATAATGTTAAATGTTAATAATATAATATAATATAATATAATATAATATAATATATCACAATATAATATAATATAACAATATAATATAATATAATATATCACAATATAATATAATATAACAATATAATATAATATAATATAATATATCACAATATAATATAATATAATATAATATAATATAATATAATATAATATAATATAATATAATATAATATAATATAATATAATATAATATAATATTAATTTCCATGTGTATATTTTGAGTGTGTGTGTCTAATGTTTTGGGTTTCACTCATTTTAAGAACAGTTCTGTTACGTTAGTATGATCAGCAGTTTTGGTGTTGTTTAAAATCTGTGTGTTGAAGCAAATGAAGTTCAGATCCACTGATAAATGACTTCAGTAGACACTGAGAAAAAAGGAAAAGGGAAGCTCGTGGCCGGTGGACTAGCGAAGCAAACCCTCACACTGAGGCGGAGAGGAGGCTTTAGGAGGATTCGGATGTTTGCAGAAACACACCTTTGGACAAACGGAGTCAGTGCTTTCCTGAAGCGGGATCGTTTTTCAGAGGACAGAGGGTCAGATGGCAGCGATTATCACCCCCCCCCCACACACACACACACACACACACGCGGTCCTGCCGGTCAGCGGTGGGCGACGGCTCAGACTATAGGAGCCACCATCACTCTTCCTCATGGCAGATCGGGCCCCTGAGGGCCCATCTAACCTATACACTTCTCCCTCTGTTTTCTTTATCTCCTGCTAATTGTTTGTGTGAGGACACGATGTGGCTCGGGTCTATCAGACGGGTCTTGGCATTGTTCTGTAGTGTAATGTGTGCATCAGTGTGTGTCCAGTGCGGATCTGATCGGTCAGTTGTGCTGAAATACACAGTCCGGTCCTGATTCTCAGTGGATCTGCGTTTCAAGAGCGATGAAGTTTAGTCACAGTTTGAGTTGGTTTCACTCGTCTGTGTGTGTGCAGCGCAGCGCAGAGCGTCAGTGTGTGTATATGAGCAGGGGATGCCGCCACAGAATAAGAAATAAAAAGGTAATTCTGACTTTTTATCTCAAAATTGCGTGATATACAGTCAGAATTGTGAGATGTAAACTTGCAATTGCAAGTTATAAAGTCAGAATTGTGTGTTATAAAGTCGCAACTGTGTTATAAAGTCAGAATTGTGTTATAAAGTCAGAATTGTGTGTTATAAAGTCAGAATTGTGTTATAAAATCAGAATTGTGTGTTATAAAGTCAGAATTGTGTGTTATAAAGTCAAAATTGTGTTATAAATTCGCAACTGTGTGTTATAAAGTCAGAATTGTGTGTTATAAAGTCAGAATTGTGTGTTATAAAGTCAAAATTGTGTTATAAATTCGCAACTGTGTGTTATAAAGTCAGAATTGTGAGATGTAAACTCGCAACTGTGTTATAAAGTCGCAACTGTGTTATAAAGTCAGAATTGTGTGTTATAAAGTCAGAATTGTGTGTTATAAAGTCAGAATTGTGTTATAAAGTCAGTATTGTGTGTTATAAAGTCAGAATTGTGTTATAAAGTCGCAACTGTGTGTTATAAAGTCAGTATTGTGTGTTATAAAGTCAGAATTGTGTTATAAAGTCGCAACTGTGTGTTATAAAGTCAGTATTGTGTGTTATAAAGTCAGAATTGTGTTATAAAGTCGAAACTGTGTATTATAAAGTCAGTATTGTGTGTTATAAAGTCAGAATTGTGAGATGTAAACTCGCAACTGTGTTATAAAGTCGCAACTGTGTTATAAAGTCAGAATTGTGTGTTATAAAGTCAGAATTGTGTTATAAAGTCGCAACTGTGTTATAAAGTCAGAATTGTGTGTTATAAAGTCAGAATTGTGTTATAAAGTCGCAACTGTGTGTTATAAAGTCAGAATTGTGTGTTATAAAGTCAGAATTGTGTTATAAAGTCGAAACTGTGTTATAAAGTCAGAATTGTGTGTTATAAAGTCAGAATTATGTTATAAAGTCGCAACTGTGTGTTATAAAGTCAGTATTGTGTGTTATAAAGTCAGAATTGTGTTATAAAGTCGAAACTGTGTTATAAAGTCAGAATTGTGTGTTATAAAGTCAGAATTGTGTTATAAAGTCGCAACTGTGTTATAAAGTCAGAATTGTGTGTTATAAAGTCAGAATTGTGTGTTATAAAGTCAGAATTGTGTTATAAAGTCGCAACTGTGTTATAAAGTCAGTATTGTGTGTTATAAAGTCAGAATTGTGAGATGTAAACTCGCAACTGTGTTATAAAGTCGCAACTGTGTTATAAAGTCAGTATTGTGTGTTATAAAGTCAGAATTGTGTTATAAAGTCGCAACTGTGTTATAAAGTCAGTATTGTGTGTTATAAAGTCAGAATTGTGAGATGTAAACTCGCAACTGTGTTATAAAGTCGCAACTGTGTTATAAAGTCAGAATTGTGTGTTATAAAGTCAGAATTGTGTTATAAAGTCGCAACTGTGTTATAAAGTCAGTATTGTGTGTTATAAAGTCAGAATTGTGAGATGTAAACTCGCAACTGTGTTATAAAGTCGCAACTGTGTGTTATAAAGTCAGTATTGTGTTATAAAGTCAGAATTGTGAGATGTAAACTCGCAACTGTGTTATAAAGTCGCAACTGTGTGTTATAAAGTCAGAATTGCGATAAATAAACGTACAATTCTGACTTTTTTTCTCTTGCATGTTTATATCACGCAGTTCTGACTTTATAACATGCAAGTGGGAGATATAAAGTCAGAATTGCATGATATAAAGTCGCAGTTATCTTTTCAAATGTTGTATCCTGTGGTGGACACCAGCTCCTGTATAGTTCAGTGCCTCTCTGTGCAGTTTATATTGTTCCGCCAGTAGGTGGTGCACTTCTTTATGAGTGAGTCGTTGTATTATTCACTCGACTGGTTTCTTCAAAAACACTGACTCATTCAGAAGCTTAACTCTACTAATATTGTGTACGTTATATGTTGCTTTCCGCCCTCGTCTCCCAGTCTGCACAGCATCACTGAGTTTAGGACATAAATAACTTCTTTAACACTCTAGAATGTGTCTTTAAAGAAACGAAAAACACTGTGTTAAACACACTCATGGCCAGAGCAGCTTGAAAAGAAATAAGAGTACACATGCGTTGTAAACCCCCTTTATTCACAATATAAAATTGCTTTAAATCCCTAAATGCTATGCCTGTATTTTAGAGGAATAGTTCATGTAACTTTATTTACTCATTGTCGTGTTTTTCTATGGAGGAAGACAAATGCTATTATCCATTCCACACACAGCTGTAACCTCCACACACACTGAGGAACACAGTCCCCTCCAATCGTCACAAATGGACAGGTTTCTAAAATATCAGCATTTTTAGGCTGGTCCGCCTCAGATGACGGAGACAGCCAATCAGATCAAAGGAGGCGGGGCTTAATCTTCACAGCACTCCCACACAACGCTCTAGTTTTACAGTGAAAGATTGCGTGGTGAGATGAGAGGAGATAAACATTTCATATTTGATAGCTGTTTTACCAAAGAAATGATAAACGACAGACTAATATACAGTGATGAAAACCACTCAACTTCAGTTTTGAATTGAAAATATGCCATAATTTAGCCTACGTGATTCATGTAATTCATTACTGAATTTGACGAGACAAGGAAAGTTTTGTGTTTTCGACATATGTGAATAAGAGGGAATGTGTGCATATTTTAAAATAATAAATAAGCCCTTTTTATTTATTCCCTTAAATCCCTTTTAATTATTTAATTATTTACTTCGCCTACAGAAAAAATGTTGAATATGAAGAAAATGACCTGCTCAATCTTGAAGCCGCGAGAAGCTTTTGCATTTTACCGTTAATTCCATCAAACTCATTTCTGGATTTAATGTGTGCGAACATTATATTTTAGTGCTTGAGCTGAGAGCGATAATGCTTGAAATTCATTCTGTTTGTCATTCAAAGCTATTGTGTGGTTTCAGAGGACTTTTATGATGCTTTTTAACTTTATTACTTTTATTATAGATTTATGTTGATTGAGTGATGTTTTCTGACCTTGATTAATTGACCAAACCTGCTGTTTAAATTAATACATATATTCTGGGAATGTCAAATTACGGGGTTTCACTGTAAATTATTAGATATTCTCTTTTACTTCCAAAAACTGTAGGCAACATTTAACCGTATTTAGTATTTACTGTAATATTCCATTAAAATGTCCCAGTATGTCCAGTCTTTCACCATATATAGTACGGGAACGTTCGGATAAGGTTTGACTAGTGCACGTTTACAGTCTTTTACCGTTAAAATTACAATAATAAGTTTACAGTGTATAGCATATTTTTCTATATGAAAAGGAGATGCGTATTAAACATTCTACATAAACATGTCTTTTTTCTGCATACATGTTTGGAAAAACATGAGGATGAGTAAGAAATGACAGAGTTTGTGTATTTTTGTTGAACTATTCATGTATTCAATACTACAATTTCTAAATGTCACAATCATTTGTAAACAAACATGTGTTCATTACTTCAATCAGCTCATTGTTTCTGCCTTAAATTATTACATTGTTTAAATTCATACATTTTTATCTAACTACATTTCTGAAATACATAACTTGATAACTCTGTTACCTCTGATAACAGATCACTGTAAATTGTAATGTGGACTCATGCATTTTCTGTAAAGCTGCTTTGAAATGTATTGTGAAATACAAATATGAATTAAAGGAAATTATTCAAAGATCAAACTGGGCTTAAATTTGAGCTCATTAACTACAAGCATGCTGATGAATCTAATTTTTTTCATTGTCAATGACACTTTTTAAAATCGTATCACTAATTAAACACAAAAAACGAGACACATGCTGTTGCATATTATATGTACTGAACTCCTGAGTGTTGTGTGATCGGCTGGAAGAGTGAAGGACCGAGAGTAAAGTCTAACCCAGCCTGACCTTTGACCCCACGCTTTAATCTGATCAGGGGTCAAGGAGGGGTCAGGCCGATCGTAATGACTTCCTTCCAATAACAGTGTGATATACGCAGAGTTTATCAGCGCAGTCGTGATTTCAGCACTGAATCCTGTCAGAAGTGATCAGCACTTTAATCTGCTTTAATCAGTGACAGCGTCTGATGAAGCTCAAACACAAGCTGATATACAGCATGATACTTGCCAGAGGTGTAAATCATAATGAGGAGTCATATGATTTCATATTGGGGTGAAGTAACTAAATCACTAATCACTAAAAAGCACATTTTGACCTCCAAAATATACTCCAATGTTACTCGACCCTCAATAGAGCCACTAAATTGGCCAGTTATCTATTTATTAAACATTTTAAAGAAAGACAAATCCTCTTCAAATACAGATTAAGTGACCATGATCTAGAGATAGAGAGAGGAAGACATAGACTAACATGGACAGAGAGAGAGCAGAGGATCTGTAGTAGACACTGTGACCTACAGCACATCGAGGATGAGTGTGTGTGTGTGTGTGTGTGTGTGTGTGGACAGAGAGAGAGCAGAGGATCTGTAGTAGACACTGTGACCTACAGCACATCGAGGATGAGTGTGTGTGTGTGTGTGTGTGTGTGTGTGGACAGAGAGAGAGCAGAGGATCTGTAGTAGACACTGTGACCTACAGCACATCGAGGATGAGTGTGTGTGTGTGTGTGTGTGTGTGGACAGAGAGAGAGCAGAGGATCTGTAGTAGACACTGTGACCTACAGCACATCGAGGATGAGTGTGTGTGTGTGTGTGTGTGTGTAGACACTGTGACCTACAGATTGTGTGTGTGGACAGAGAGAGAGCAGAGGATCTGTAGACACTGTGACCTACAGCACATCGAGGAGGAGTGTGTGTGTGTGTGTGTGAGTGTGTGTGTGTGTGTGTGTGTGTGTGTGGACAGAGAGAGAGCAGAGGATCTGTAGACACTGTGACCTACAGCACATCGAGGATGAGGAACACTTTCTGCTCTTCTGTTCCAGATACTCCAGTTTAAGAGAAATCTGCCCAGATTTGAAACCTTGATTCCATCGTTCTTTGAACTGAGTGACGCTGAGAAAATGTTCTTCTTACTGGGAGAAGATGATAGTACAGCTGCACTCGCGGCTAAATATGTGTTAGCTATTCACAACGCCAGAGTCAGCTAATTCTCTAGAGAGACCCACTGTATTTATTCATTTATTAGGATAGATTGTGTTTATTTATCTATTTATTTATATTTACTATGCTACATATGACATGATCTATACATATATGTTTTGTTTTATTATTTATATATAATATGTTGATGCTTTGGGAACATTGTGTTACACAGTCATGCTAATAAAGCTCATTGAAATTGAGAGAGAGAGAGAGAGAGAGAGAGAGAGAGAGAGAGAGAGAGTTGTTCAAGCTTATAACTCTCCAGTAGGGGGCGACAGTTATTGTCATTAGTTATGACTATTGTCTTGTAGTTCTGGTGCAGATCATGAAGTGTCTTGGTCACAGCCGTGACTGATGATGGTTTCTCAGTGTCATGCACACGTGTGTCTTTACACACACTCCACAGCTGCGAATAAAACACTGTTATTCTCCGGTTCCGTTGTTTGAGAAACAATAAGCGCTCTCCAAACGTGTGAGAATGAATCAACAGCTCCAGCTGGAAGGAACAAGTGAATGAGACGGAGCGGAAGAGAGAGAGAGGAAGAGAGAGAGAGAGAGAGAGAGAGAGGGAGAGAGACACACAGAGAGAGAGAGAGGTCATCTGTTTCCTCTCTCTGTTACACACACACACACACACACACACACACACCTGTAGAGAACAAACACAGTTTCTCTGTCCTGTGGGAAAACACTTTCCATGTGTTCAGGAGTTCAGTTCAGTTCCCATCATCATATTTCACAATGCTTTACTGCACATTTAAGATTTAGATTTCATCTTTATATTTTCTGTTTTCATTTTAATTTCAGTTGTTTTACCCATTTTGCAAAAAGTTTTATAAATAGCTTTTATTAATTTTTATTTCAGTTTTAGTTTATTTTGGTACATCAAGTTAAACTAAATGGAAGATGTTTCTTCATTTAAGGGCTCCTGCACCGAATGGGTGACATTTGCTTGTTGTAACTCTTCTAATTTAAACTTTATTTTTTGTATATTTTTACAAGGTTTCTAAGCAGAGGACGGGTGCATGTTTCCTCAGTCCTGTTACCAAAACTCATGTGCCATTAAAAAGCATGTCAATTAATTCCTTTGTTTTCCCCAGTGAACTGTTAATTTTACATACATTGTTGGTTATATGTTCAAATAATTGATATTTGTGACAAAACCAATCACTATATTATAATTTTAATACTATATTTTACTATATTTTAATAAAAAACACAAAGCCATTTTTTCATTTCAAAGAAGACCGAAGCCTCAAGTTTATCATTTTCTTTTTAAATAATTTAAGATTTTATATAAAACTTGAATGACCCTACAAGTTTGACTGAAACCATCAAAATATGAGGACAATATTTTAGATTTTTCAAATAATTTAAATATGATGAAAGAACAAAACACTAAACTTGGTTAAGATATTTATCTGGCAGAATTATTAAGTCAAACTACAGCAACAGGTTTTATTTTACTATGCAAAAACAGCAACATGCACAGAAAAAGTAAACACTGATTACAACACAAGCAGTTATTAATATTTGGTTGGTCCTCTCTTGTTTTTATATGTGTATACATGTGCATTTCTTTGTATGACAGTCTGGACAAAGATTATATTGCACAATATGTCATGTTTCATTGTGTTATTATCACAAATACAACAATCGACTCCAAGCAGAAATATGATTACCACATCTTTAATAATATTTGAATAAAAGGTGAAGATGTCAATATTCCTGTGCCGGACGTCACTTGTTTGTACACAACAAGTAATGTGTCCGCCAGCAAACCTTCCCATGATGCAGTGCGGCGCCACACAGCCGAGTAAGAGAAGCTGGCCTGATATTCCTGCAGTTTCTGGGAGAGGAGCGAGCGAGAGGGAAACAGGGAAGAGGAAGGGGGTATAAACGCATGTGTTTGTTCTCCTCACACACTTTTCTTCCGGTCTCAGATGGATTTAGACTTCCTCTTTCACTGGGGCTATTTCAGGCCTGTTGTTTTCCAGACAACGTGTGTTCGTAAGCCAGAGAAAAGCCGCTGATATAATAGAAGTCGCATCGTCTGAGGAGAGATTGAGAACTGAAATGGAGACTAATAACTGATTCGAGAAATGATTGAAAGAGTTGTTGGTAGGCGGCTGACTCACATTATTCACACACTCAGTATTTCACACACAGTTTCAGAATGACGCCGTCTCATTAGCATGGCATTTGTATTGCCACAGTCAAAGTTCAGCTGAAAAGAACAAGAACAGCATTCTTACATTGCTTTCATTACACGTTCATTTATCTATGAAGTCGCTGTGTAATAAGTGGAGTGTTTCACCCTGTTGATGTTGTTTTTAACCGACTGACTGTACATTATCTCTAAAATTGTGTTTAAGACAGAGAGAATTACATAAAGGCAACTTTTATTTTCTCTCCCGGTCACTGAGGACATTCCCATACCGTGACACGAGGACATCTTCCTGTGATTCTCACTCTTGATCCATACTATCTCTTTTCCTGTTTATCACAGCGAGTCTGAACCAACATTTAGTCATCAGCCACTGTCGGGCTTCTTCTCAAGTTTTACACAGTATCAGTTATCAGTCTAATCGTGAACATTATTGTGTAAAAAAAAAAAAAAAAAAAAAAAACTCAATGTTGGGAATGGGATGTTTACTTTAGGCATGACTGGAATCTTCACAATATTTCAGCAAAAAATCGCAAAAAAAAAAAAAAAAAGATGCGCTCCAAATGTATACAAGCAGAATGATACAGTTCTTATTAAATCCCTTGTTAAGACGGACGCAAGTAATATTTAAATTAATCATTTCATACAATGCACTTGTGTACATATTTTTACATTCTACTTGTATTTAGAAAATACCCTAATGTTATTACATCTGTTATTAATTTGTGTAATTGCTTCTATAATTACTCTGTTAACCTTCCCTTACCCATTAACCCACGCTTAACCCTAGTCATCCCAGCAGACCTGTCCCTAACCGCACCCATATCCACATACACATTATAGAAATAAAACAAAAACAGAATGTCTGTGCAACATTTGCTTAAGCGGTTATTATAAGGAAGTATAAATATTTCAGTAGAATATCCTGCTATATTCAGAGTAGTGACTATTGCTCCAATATAAAGCTTTATCTGCTTTTATATAAACATGACTTTCAATAAAAACTTTTTTTTTTACTACCAAATAATATTGTATCATCAATATTCAATATTCATTTTCCTTAAAGGGTTCCTTCACTGCTGGCAAACTGGGCTTTCTATAAATCGGTGCTCCTGACTACAGAAAAACTTCCCTTTTGCCAAATATGTAGGAAAACTTCAACACCCATAATGCACTGGGCTATTGCGTCCAAGGCCACGCCCACCAGTCTGCTATGAATACTCTTACCAGAGTCAAATACAGCCTTGCTTTGGTAGGAAATACTTCTTAGCAAACTTTCAGTCCTAATGGGGTCGACTTGTGTTGTTCCTGGTGCAGGAATTCAAAGAGTAAACGTTCAGCGGGAGTGACCCAGATCCGGCCCACATCTGGTACACATGGTTTCCACACGGCCCAGATGTGGGCCAGATCTGGGCCGACACTGTGTTGCTGTCTGGGGAGTTACTGTCGGTTTCCAGTGAAGGATCCAGTGGGCTGTAGGCAGTGGCTAAAGGCTGCAGAGAATCGTAAATATGGAGAGAACGCCGGAATGAAAAATCTGAAAAACCTCTGCGTTTGTAGTCAACATCTCAAACTGGATGACCACGAAGGAAAGAAAATGGAAAGAAACTGCCGTTCCGTCAGCAAAACACCGTACAGGTAAGAAAGCTTAGTGTTTTACCCAAGCGGTCTCTCTCTTAAATCACACACAGAAGTGAGTTAAACTGCAGTTCATGGACTGGCCACTAGAGACTGGCTGCAGAAGAGACTCAGTCCCATGGATCTCCATGTTAAAATGCCCAACTTTACAGCAGAAAAACATATGTTTACAGCCTGGTGTTAAAAGTGTTTTTGGTCTATATAGCTTATTCAGCCCTTCATGAAAACTGTGAGGGGAGTGAATTTTTTTATAACTTAATTATATTAAGCCTTAAAGTTCTGCATAATTAAGGGCGTGGCCACTTGATTGACAGGTGGATTGCCGCTGATGTCACTACTAGCCGTTTGTCTGCTGTCTGTTAGCGTCACGTCACCTCAGATAATCCGCCTCGCTGCACATTTTCGTGTGACGCACGGCCAAGATGGCGTCGGCCGGCTCCGCTCACTTTGGGCTTCAGAAACGCTCTTCAGAAACACTACGGGTGACGTCACGGACACTACACCCATATTTTCTTACAGTCTATGGTTTTGCCGTAATTCAGTTTAAAGAGTTGACAAAGTACGACACAATTTTCAGTGATAAACCTACAGTACCTGTTCTGTTAATAACCCTCTGCTGATCTGACGCTCTGGCGGATAGATCTGTAGTTTTCCCCAAAGCCCTGGAGGACACTTAGGACATGGCAGTCAAGTGAAAGACTTTAAACTGTCCTTTTTAAAGAGTGTAGGATGAAGTGTTGAGTTTCATAATTGCAGACAGTCTGGACAGATGTTTGTGACGGACCATTTTCTGCATCGTTTCAGGGGATGCATTCTTTATTCGAGAGCATTTGTGGCAAACCCCAACAAATGAAAGCATGTCCCACTAAACCCACTGTATGAAGCCTATGGCCCAGCTCACATCATGTGTCTCTCACCCTCGCTGACTCTCAGTGTCCCTCGTCTCCCACCCAACAGACACTAATTACTGCCCTACATGTTTGTGTGTCTGCAGGATCTTCCGTCGACAAAACAAAAAACCACAACAAACATTTTCCACTGTTTTTACAAAGCTCTGATGTTATTTATAGGGCTGTTTATTAGTCACTATGAGACAGAGAGAGACAGAAGGAACGCAGCATGAACTGACAGCGTTCGAAAATGATGTACATGTGGAAATAATCATGCTAGATTCTTGCTTTTGGTGTCATTGTTAGACTGACAAATCTCCGTCTGTGATATTCAGCAGGTTTATTGCCATCTGTGACTCTGCTTCAGTTGCTTATTTTAAAGTCTCAAGGTTGCTGAGAGCCTGTCATCAAACACTTTTGTTTTGAAGGCAAAAAACTGGAAGGAAGCGTTTTGCCCAGGGAAGAATGGACAATACTCACACATTACAACAATGAGTTGTAACAAGGTCCCATAGTTAATGTACTTACTAACAATGAGCAATGCATTTTTAATCTTTGTTAATATTAGTTAATAAAAATACAACTATTCATGTCAGCTCAGGTCCATTAAATAATTTGAAAAAGTACAACTTTTCATTTTAATAATGTATTAGAAAATTTTGAAATTAACATAAAGTAACTAATTAATAAACATGCTTTATAAGGATTTTTCATTGTTAGTTCATGTTAACTAATGTGAACAAATGAAATCTATTGTAGAGTGTTTCTCACACAGTTTTCCATGCTAGATTTTGACATTATTGACATCTCTGATTGGGTATTTTCTGTCTAATAATTATTCTTCAGTATTCTGGGTTAAATGTGGAGGCCTGCAAATGAGACGAAAGAGAAATAAATATTGCTGCCACGATTTACTAAAACGAGGGAACAAATTAATAAATAATGGAACTGAATTCCTAATTCGTGGCCATGATATTTTGTGTTTTTGTCTTGCATGTCATGAGTGGCTCCATACATTACAATTATTAGTGATACATTAATAACAAAATGTGTTCACAAAGTTGCTCTTAGTGAGATGTTTTCAAAACACTTAAACACTTTTGATATACATTATTATTGTAACGATCACCAGTGAGAGTGATCGGGATAACCATCAGAGGGCACTCCAACCTGGTCCATGACCACACATCCACAAACTAAATTTCCCATAATCCTTTGCCCAGACCAATCAGCCATGATCACATTCACCTGTATGTCATTACCTTGTTTAGCTCACTCCACATAAGCCTGGTTTTACATTCATTCATTCCAAGTCTTGTTAGTTGTTTACACTGTACTCTGTTATTCCCGTGTTCTTGGCTTTGATATCTGCCTGTGTCCTGGTTTTCCCGTTCCTGTCTCACCCTCTGGATTTGTTAGTTTGACTGGACTGATTTACTGTGCTCTTACCTCTTGCTTGTTTCCGACTACGATTGTGGATTACCCTTTCAATAAAACTGCATTTGGATCCTCAACCTTCTTGTCTCAGAGCAGTTATGGAGCTCCGCACATGACGTGTGTGAAAACATATGCATATCGTGGCCACAAAATTAACAATCCGTTCACACAACTTACTAATACGTCAGCACGTTTTTCTAATTCGTTCCCTCGTTTTACTAAATCGTGGCCACATTGTAATAATTCGTTCCCTTGTTTTAGTTCAATCAGATCGAGGGAACATACTGTATATTAGTTCAACGTGGCCACAATTGACCAAAACAAGGGAATGCAATAATAACTCTGGGAATAAATTCATAATTCGTGGCCACAAAATGCAGGGCTCCGTAATTTGTAATGATACATTTGTATAATAAAAAGGAATGGTTTTAGTTAAGTCTCTTATTGGGTCTCCATAAAACAAACTCTACAATTTTATAAAATAGCCAAGACACTTTATATTCAATGGTATTAGCTAATCTTTTTAATCCATTTAATAGATTACACTCTCTATAAAACATTTCTATTTGGTTTTTATTGCATTTACACTGCTCTGACCAGCAGGCATTACCAGCGTTTCGTAATTTTACGATACAATTAGTTAAATTGATTCAAAGTTTTGAAAATCTTTGTTTCTCCCATCACTAGTTGCTCTTGCTGTCCTGAATAGACCTAAAAAGAACTTTAAAGGTGAAGTGTGTAATTTTTGTGGAATTACAAAATAGTGTGTTTTCAAACAGGTTTTGTATTGGTCAGATAGTCATGACATAGTCACTGTAGCTTGGGAAACTCAAATAAACACAGCAATATTTTTAAAACGTCTAGTCATGTCATTGTTTACAGTTGTCAGTGCACTCATCCTTCCAGTGGCTTATTTATAATTGACTCATTAACCCGGGAGAGGAGAAAGTATTTTAGCATCCAAAAAATGACACACATCATTTACACAGCTTTAACAGTTCTTCATGCTCGTTTCTTGATTGTCTATTTTCCTCAAGTACGTGTGTGTGTGTATCATGAGTGGATGTCTGGTATCATGTTTGTATCCCCATGGACTGGAATAGGAATGGACCCCTCTTTTGACATTCCTTGAATTTATTAATCTTGTGCTGACATGTTTCCACATACCCGGAAACATGGATTACTCATCAGTGAGCACTCATGCCGGACCCTGGGTGGCTCCTTTCCCTCCAAACGAACAAACATGTGACCACAAACACAAGTGTAGACCAAACATCAGATGAGCTGGAAATGGTCAGTGTTTACGCTGTCAGAGAGAGGAATGACGCTCTGAGACTGTTTACTGTTGATGTTGAAAAACATGTAATTAATCAGTGCCTGTTATTATTTGTTGAAACGTGCCCACTGCAGCGTACTGTTAATCAAGGGCCATCGCTCTCAGAGAGATGGACGGAAGTTGCTTTGGATTTATTTGGAAACCGTGAGGTCACAGCTGTTCCAGGGAATCTCGTTGTATTGAAAAGTGTTTTTGCGTTTGTCCTTGATTCTTCTCTGGAAACATTGTACTGTTTCTTCTTCGTGTTTATCTGGTATCTCGGACCATCTGGATGGGTGCAGAAATTATACACAATTAGTGGTTTTCGTGAAGGTAAACATCCCCATCACTGTTGCTCATGGTGTAGGTTACTTTGATGCAAATGCTTTATGCGATGAAAGTGCATCAAATTGCGCTGCTTGTTGAGGAAAGGTGTGCAATTATTTAAGTTTTTCAACTGGCAGATGATAAAATGTGCAGCATCTCATAGACTTACATTGGCTGTGTTGACATGCATCCTCAGGCCTGCTGCACATGAGCTGAGCGTTGCTGATGGAAAAGCATTGCGATAGAGCGTTATGGTAGAGTGTTACAGTAGAGCGTTACGGTAGGGCGTTGTGGTAGAGCGTTAAGGTGGAGTGTTGCGGTATAGCGTTGCAGTAGGGTGTTACAGTAGGGCCATATGGAAGAGTGTTACAGTAGAGCGTTACGGTAGGGCGTTGTGGTAGAGGGTTACGCTAGGGCGTTATGGAAGAGCTTTATGGAAAAGCATTGCGATAGAGCATTATGGTAGAGCGTTACGGTAAGGCGTTATGGTAGAACGTTATGGTAGGGCATTACAGTAGAGTGTTATGGTAGAGTGTTACAGTAGAGCGTTACGGTAGGGTGTTACAGTAGAGTGTTATGGTAGGGCGTTACAGTAGCGGCGTTAGGGTAGAGCGTTACGGTAGGGAGTTATGGTAGAGCGTTACGGTAGGGAGTTATGGTAGAGCGTTACGGTAGGGAGTTACAGTAGGGTGTTACAGTAGGGTGTTACAGTAGAGCGTTACGGCTGGGAGTTACAGTAGGGAGTTATGGTAGGGTGTTACAGTAGAGTGTTACGGTAGGGCGTTGCGGTAGAGGGTTACAGTAGGGCGTTATGGAAGAGCTTTATGGAAAAGCATTGCGACAGCATTATGGTAGAGCGTTACGGTAAGGCGCTATGGTAGAGCGTTACAGTAGAGTGTTATGGTAGAGTGTTACAGTAGAGTGTTATGGTAGGGCGTTACAGTAGGGTGTTACAGTAGAGCATTACGGTAGGGAGTTACAGTAGAGCGTTACGGTAGGGAGTTATGGTAGAGCGTTACAGTAGGGTGTTACAGTAGGGCGTTACAGTAGGGTGTTACAGTAGGGTGTTACAGTAGAGCGTTACGGCAGGGAGTTACAGTAGGGAGTTATGGTAGGGTGTTACAGTAGAGTGTTACGGTAGGGCGTTGCGGTAGAGGGTTACAGTAGGGCGTTATGGAAGAGCTTTATGGAAAAGCATTGCGACAGAGCATTATGGTAGAGCGTTACGGTAAGGCGCTATGGTAGAGTGTTACAGTAGAGTGTTATGGTAGAGTGTTACAGTAGAGTGTTATGGTAGGGCGTTACAGTAGGGAGTTACAGTAGAGCATTACGTTAGGGAGTTGGGGATAGAGCGTTACAGTAGGGCGTTATGGTAGAGCATTAAAGTTGGAGCATTGCGGTATAGCGTTATGGTAGGGTGTTACAGTAGAGCTTTATGGAACTGTAACTGTAGGGTGTAACTGTAGGGCAGGGATGGGCAACTTCGGTCCTGGAGGTAGAGTTCTCAACGGGTCGGGTCGGCCCGACAAACCCGACGGGACCCGCGGGTTCGGGCCGGGTTCGGGTCGAAAATATAATCAAATGACTCGGGTCGGGTCTCGGGCTTAATCTTTTCCGCTCAAAAAATAAATAAAACATTTATTAATCATCGCTGCTGTTGACCGTAAAGAAAGTCTGGCTGCTGCGTGTAACGTGCATCATGGAGAGGGGCGGGGCAGACCACATTCTCTGGGCAGACCTGACACCGCTGCGTGCACGCCTTTAGTCTGGAGAAGAAGATGGAGTGAGGAGTAAACTTGCCGCAGGTGAATTCACCGCCGCTACTACAGCCTATTTATATATTTAAAGTTTATTGTTTCAGTTGTTTGTATTGTTTGTATTGTTAAAAGGTGTGAACATTAAAGGTTGATTTGAATTCCCATCTGCTGGTCATGATAATACGTTTATGAGAGAAAAAAAAAATCCGACGCGGCGTCGGGCCGCGGGTCGGGTTCGGGCAGATAATTCATGTTTATGTGTCGGGTTACATCGGGTCCGGGCTTTAAAAGCCACGGGCCGGGTCGGGTCGGGTTGTAATTTTTAGGCCCGTTGAGAACTCTACCTGGAGGGCCACTGTCCTACAGAGTTTAGCTCCAACCCTAATCAAACACACCTGAACAAGCTAATCGAGGTCCTCAGGATTACTAGAAAGTTACAGGCAGGTGATTTTTTTCAGGGTTGGAGCTAAACCCTGTACGACAGTGGCCCTATAGGACCGAAGTTGCCCATCCCTGCTGTAGGGTGTTATGGTTGGGCGTAACAGCGGCTCAGTGGGATCCACTGTTTCCTCACAGAAAGGTTGCTGGTTCGAGCCCCGGCTGAGACTGAGGTCTCTCTGTCTGCTGTTTGCATGTGTTCACCATGTCTGTGTGGCTTCCCTCTGGTTTCCTCCACAATCTAAAATCAGCAGGGGATTGGAGACACTACATTGTCCATAGATGTGAATGTGTGTGTAACTGCGATGGATGGTTCAGCGACCCTGCAGAGGACAAAGTTGTTTTGATTATTTGCAGTTAAAAAACACCACAATTTTAATAATAAACATATTTTTTCAACATAAATCAAAGAACAAGTTTACAGATTTTCAACCAGATTAGAGACGTCCGGCCTCGGAAACTTTCCATCCTCACCCTTTATTCAAATCTTATTAAAGATGTAATCATTTTTGAGCTTGGAGTCGACTGTTTTATTTGTGATAAAAACGCAATGAAACATGACAAATTGTGCAACATCATTTTTGTCCAGGCTTAAAAAATTATTAATCAAAAGTACAAAGATTTGACAATATACTTTTCACATGAATTACTGCCAGTATATTTAGTGTACATTTATTTATTTGATCTACTGTAAGTGATGTACAGTACTAAAGCAACACTTTAAGAAGAAGTCAAATCAGAAAATGAAACCTACAGAAATGACTAATGACACACCTTTTGATAAATATTGCAGCATGTGTTGCTTCAGTTCTGATCATACAGGTAAGTGTGATATGTGCGCAGCGACTGAAACGTTACTCATCTTCTATTGTGAAATAAAGCTACTGCAACACATATGTGAATTTCCTCAGAAAGCCTGACATCCGAGAGGAGCACACACACACACACACACACACACACACACGCACACACACACACACACACACACACGCACGCGCACGCACGCACGCACGCACGCACGCACACACACACACAAAGCCTTTCCCAAGCTCATTGTGTATAAAAATCTCACCACATTTGTTTCCTGTAAGTGCATTATTATTGATTTCCGCTGCTTGCACCGGTTTAACATCTATAAATATATTTGGTTCCATTTTGCAGCGCTCGGGGCGTTTTACACATGGTATGTGGCTGGAATGTGCAATTATTACCTGACATAATCCAACAATGACACGCAGACAGTTGCAACATGCGGGACTAATGCGTCTTAAGACCAAGATTAACCTGAAACTGAAAAAAAGTTAAACAAAACAAAAGTCTTAAAGCAGTTTCATTCAAACAGTGTAAATGGTTTGCCAAACATAGGCGTGTGTTTGAGAAAGAGTTATGCAGCAACACTCATGAACCGTGTCTGATACTACAGTAAATACAGTGTAAATAAGAGCCAAGTCTGAAACACAGAGAGGACTTACTGAATGGAAAACTAAGACAATTTAGAAAACAAGAAAACCTTCTTTACTACCTTCACAATGCAACACTGGGAAAAGTGACAATGTCATTTATTCAAAGTGCGTCCAAATCAAAACAATCATGGTTTCCGGTTGAAACCTGTTTTGTTCAGTTTCTCTAAAAGTGAATGACACTCATCACAGAAAACAATGAAAGAAACTATTTTGTTTATATAGTATTAACTCTTGATGTGCAGAGCACATACTGACTTTACTGACTGCAGACTTTATTTTGAGTTTTATTCACTGTTTAATTTGGTCTCTTTTCTTTTAGTGCATAACAGAAAAGATGATTTTAAAAAGACATAATAATAAACATTAATGTGTTTTGGAGAGAATATTCCTGTTTATTCATTTATAGTAAATGTTTTGGTTCTGTCTTAAGTGAAACTTTCATATGATATGAAATTAAGATGTGAAAAAGACAGAAAAATTATATTGACCTACATTATACAGTGTGTACAGTAGAGGTCAGAGGTGACGTCTGGCCCAGGAATATTGCCATCTTCACCCTTTATTTAAATATTATTATAAATGAGTTCAAGATTTTGTAGTCATATTGCATAGATGAGCTTGGACTCGATTGTTTTATTTATAATTTTTGTCCAGGCTGTCATACAAAGAAATGATGAACACATGCAAAACAAGAGAGGAACAAACAAATATGAATAACTGATTGTGTTGTAGTCAATGTTTGCTTTTTCCTGTCAGATTTTTTTGTGTGTATGTGTGTGTGTGTGTGTGTGTGTGTGTGTGCGTGTGTGTGTGTGTGCATTTTTTTGTTTGCATAGCAAAATAGAACTTGTTTTTGCTAGATTTTGACTTTATTTGCCAAATAATTTTTTTTCAAATAAATACCTTAACCAAGTTTAGTGTTTTGTTCTTCCCTCATATTTAAAATATTTACAAAATATAAAATATTGTCCTCATATTTTGATGGTTTAATCGGACTTATGGTCATCAAAAACAAATATCCCCTCCGGACATCATCACTTCTGGACAATATATATATACACACACACACACACACATATATATATATATAAATGGGTGGTTGGGTGGTTGCCAGGGCGTTGCTATGTGATTAGCAGTAGTAATAATGACGCTTGCCTTATGAAACAGCACTGATGGTTCTGTGCAGACAGACACACTGTTTTTGTGCGTCGAATTAAAACATTTTACGACTGACCGACATCCAGCTCATTTCCATAAGAAAGGCTGAGGAGGGACGAGTGTCTGTCCAGACCTTTAATTTACTGGTGTAATAGTTACGGGAGAGGCACATTAAAGCTCCGAGTAATGACAGGAGAGAGAGGAATCCTCCTCAGTGAATCAGGTGAACTGAGTCACGCTCATAAATGTGCTTTTAAACATCCAGCCTCGGGACGTGTTGCATTAACCCGATAAAAGCATATCAATCAGTCTTATCTCTGAATCTGGAAATCAGTTCTCATCACTTCTTCTTTTGGCTTTGACTCTCAGGAAGCAGTTTGTGTGAGCGAGGGCTGAAGAAAGCTGATGTTCGTTTAATAACAGGCTGTGACACAATCCCATTGAAGTTACTCTGAGATCATGTCAACATGTTAACAAAGGGAACACTGGCTGGGTTAGACACTTGACGCTGGTCTAGACATGTGAGGACGAACACCTGACAAACAACAACACCATATCCCACAGCAGATGAACACTAGTTTGAGGAACACAGGAGTCATGTGACCAGAGCGCTTCTCAAACCTCAGATCTCAGATCAGACTGAGTCAAAGTCATGAGAGTCGATGAGCTTCAGCAGAACAACTGTGGCAAGAGGATCACATTTACTGTTAAACCTCAAGAAAATGTAAAAACCCCACCAGGGCAGTCAGTGTTCATGCCTGCATAACTGCTTTACGGAAATATGTGGATTATTCTTAGTAAATTAGGGCCCTATGAAAATCGTTTTATTTTTTCCCAAATTCCGTTTTATAAAGTCCTTTTTTTTAGTTAAAAATTTTCTGGATTCCATTTTTTTTTGTACTCCATTTTAATAGTTAAATTAAATGTTACTAATCAAAAAGCATGTCTAATCAATTGAAATCATAAAACTTATACAAATTAACAACAATTTTTGCAATTTTTAACAACAATTTCAAGGCCCTGTGAAATAAATTGTGATTATTATTTTTTTCTCAAATTAATTTTTATTTCGAACAAATTCTGTATTCTCTGTTTTAAGTTTTCTGAATTCCATTTTAATGATTAAATTACATTTTAATAAAATAAATGTTTACATTTAATAATAAATATTAAAGGGTTAGTTCACCCAAAAATGAAAATTGTGTCAGTAATTACTCACCCTCATGTTGTTCCAACCGCGTAAGACCTTCGTTCATCTTCGGAACACAAATTAAGATATTTTTGATGAAATCTGAGCCATGTCTCACTCCTCCATAGGCTGCTATGTGACCGAAACTTGCTGGCCCAGAAAAGTTATTAAAAAGATCGTTAATATAGTCCAAGTAACTCCAGTGGCTCAATCTTAAGTATATCAAGCGACGAGAATACTTTTTGTGCGCAAAAACAAACAAAAATAACGACTTTATTCCACTTTTCATTTCCTTCTCTCTGGGCCTCGTAGTGTTTTTGCGCTGCGCGTCTATGTTGCACGTCATCACGCATCACACACATGACCGGCGTCGGCCAATAGTTAGCCTACGTGGTAACGTGTAACACAGACGCGCTGCGCAAAAACACTACGCGAACCAACTAGAGGTCCAGAGAGAAGGAAATGAATAGTGGAATAAAGTCGTTATTTTTGTTTGTTTTTGCGCACAAAAAGTATTCTCGTCGCTTGATATACTTAAGATTGAGCCACTGGCGTCACTTGGACTATATTAACGATCTCTTTAATAACTTTTCTGGGCCAGCAAGTTTCGGTCACATAGCAGCCTATGGAGGAGTGAGACATGGCTCAGATTTCATCAAAAATATCTTAATTTGTGTTCCGAAGATGAACGAAGGTCTTACGCAGTTGGAACAACATGAGGGTGAGTAATTACTGACAGAATTTTCATTTTTGGGTGAACTAACCCTTTAACAAAAAACATTTCATAGAAATGAACAAATTAATAAATTGTTTGTTGTTTTTATGAATTCAATTAATTAGACTTGCTTTTTATGTTTTTTTTTTGTTTGTTTGTTTTGTTTTTTTGAAAATTTCTGGCAATCAAATAAAGCCATAAAACATTCATCATGAAATTAAACTTTTATGTTAAACAAAGTTCTGCACAACAGGTAAAGGTGTGATCATTGCTCAAGAATAAACTTTTAATAATAATTTATTATTATTATTATTATTCTACTTTACAACAGTAATATATTTTTGTTACAATTTCTTCAAGTTAAACCAAACTTTTATTTTGACGGGTTGCTGTGAAGACCTTTGAGTTTTTATGACTGGATTATCACGTATTTTAGTAATCATGTAATTTATGGAAGAATATAAAAAGTTATTGTAACTTTTTTTATCGCACATTGCGAGTGTACAGTCACAATTATCTCAGAGTTGTAAGATATAAACTTGAGAATTAAAGTCACAACTCTGAGCGAAAAAAGTCAGAATTGCTGTTGGAAACACAAAATTCAGAAATGAGACATTGCTTTATCATGGGACTTTAAAACATGGGACTTTTTTACTTTAAAACCTGTTAGGGACCGTTCGGTATTTATGGAAGGGGCCACTGGAGGAAAATAGGGGAGGGTCATGTCTTTTTATTCTTTGTTGAGGGGAGGGTCATCCAACTTTTTTTAGTCTAGGGGGAGGGTCACCCAACTTTTATATTCACGAAAACAGCAACATTTCAAAGTGGCTTGTTTGGTGCTTTTTTTTTTTTTTAATTTAGCTCCATGTTGATCTCGTGTTATCAGCCCCCCTTCGATATCAGATGGGTCTGACCCAACAAAAATCCAGTTTGGCGCTGTTTGACAGTGCGTGCGCACTTCAGTTCGTGCATCAAAAGTGCATCATGTCAGAACAGAATGCCAAAGAAATGTTTACCCGGCAAAGCTTTAAAGCACGAGCAAATAATGAACTTTTGTGATTGCGAATAAGTGCACAGTGTCCTGTGAGTGTAACTCTACCGCTGCATTAACATGTGATGTGAACGTACGTCGAGTTTTACAATATTGGGACTGAGGCGCCAGAACTGCAGCTGATAGAATGTGCACTGTAGCGCGATACTACCATATTTTAGTTTCCATTCTTATTTTGTTTCCACGATGTGTAATATGTATGGCTACCACATCTTTAAATTACTATTAGTATTATTTAAGTTAACATAATAAAATACGTAGACCTACAAAACAAAAACTAGTTGAGGATAAATTCGTTACAATTGGGCGATTCCAGTGTTATGGACGTGACATTTGCAGTCAAAACTTGAAATATAAATTCTCAGAAAATGCATTTAATACCAATATTTTGAAACGTCTGAAAGGAAGACATTAGAAAAATATCAGTCTACACATGCGTTTTATATTTAATATGAGGGAAATACACGTGACACAAAAAATCTTTAACTTTTAGGTGGCAAAATATTTTTTAGTAATTCTATAAATTACACTGTGCAAACCAAAAAATATATACCCACCGGATGAATAAAGATCGGCCTCCACAGAACATAAAATATTATTTTTATTTTATTTTTCGTGTTCGCATTTATGTGAAGAAAAAAAAAATGTTACGGGCGTGACAGTTCTCCATTACGGACATGACTGAGAAAGCGACTTCAAACAGAAAGCACAAAGCCTTTCTATAAAGTGAATTTCGTTTTTTTATTAATTGTATATTGATTTTAATCAATGTTTCATCTGGATTTAATAAATAAGAAGTAAATATAGTAGAAAATAGATAATCATGACACGGAGGCGCGGGCGAGTGAACTGGACTCTTGCCTCATAAATTAACCGAAACTCTGCGTAAGGTATGCTACTTGCCTCACAGACCTGAGAAATATAGCTTATAGAAAGCCAGAAAGGTCTACTTTTAAACAGAACAATTCAAAACGAAGGAAAACAGACTGCTTTCTGCTTATGAATGCATTTCTCTCTGGCGCGTTCTGAGAAGATCGCGACGCATCGTCAACTTCATCTTTGCAGTCGACACAGAAAACACTTGTTTAATTAATAAACAATTAAAATGTCTCCTTGCTATATTTGACATATTAATAATCATTACTTTTGCCGGTTCTTTGTGACAGCTTTTAGATGCTTTGTTGGCAGCTCCACCCACGTTGAACGAGTCACACCGCATCAGCACCGAAAACATGATCTTTTTCAAATCTAAAATCAAAAATCGTGATACGAACCGAATCGTAGGTTTGGTCTATCGTTACAGCCCTAGTAAGATGAGAAAGCAAGAGTTTATGGTTAAAACAAAACAAAAACAATGGCTATCTGAACATCTTTGCCAAGCGCAAACCAGTACAGAAGTAGGCTAATCAATAAATTATCGGGGAGGGTCATGCCTTTTTTCACAATCATTTTGGAGGGTCATAGAAAAATATATTGCTGGCGAAGAGAGGGTCATGTCTTTTTTGACAACAGATCTCAAAACTCCTCCGGTGGCCCCTTAAATAAAAAACGAACAGTCCCTTAGCGGCTCAGTTTTTGTGATATTAACTTCAAGTTTGGAGCAAAACTTGGTCAGACATGTGGCTTTGATTTTCTAGCAATTATTTAGTAAAATATATATATATATTTTTTTCCATAAAATCAAAAGTGTTTAGTTCCGTACATTTGTTTTAAAGTAAACAAGCTTCTATAACTCTGATTACACTTTCATTGTTTTTGCTCTCACTTCTGCAATAGTGTGTCTTCTTTAAAAATAAACCTTAGATCTGTATTCCAAAGCATTGATGAATTAACCATTCAGTTCAGATATGTGCAGATGAGGAACATCACAAGCAATTAATAGTTTAGTATGATTTATGTTATAGAGCCAACAATAGTGATGGCAGTGTAGATGATTAAACTAGAGCTAAGGTAAACAGCAGAAAGAAGAGAAAGAGTAGTTGTAGTTGTCGTAAGTGTCTGTGGATTAGTGAGTGTTTGCTAAAGAGGCGTCCTCATGCGGTTCTGTTCGCAGATCGGGTGGAGTTGGGCAAACAGAGAGCGGCTGCGGCCCAAATCACATTCTCTTATTTACTTCACGACGCTAAAAAAGTGCATTCTTTATAGTATGAATGAAATACATTCTCCATGGTGTCATTATCATGTGATCCACAGCGTCAGTCGCTTCACAGTCGTTCATTAATCCTCTCCCGTGGCCTCATGGGATATTAAAGTGTCCATCAGATACACACTTAAGAATCTCACTGGAAGACGGAGGTCGTGTGGATCAGACTCTTTTATGAGAACTGGGAATTCAGACATAGACCACTCTTGTTTTTCGCTTGCTATATAGTTTCAGATGCAGCCAGTGTTTCCAGAAAGATTCTGGAAAACGTCTTTGTGGAGGAACATCACGGTGTCGTGTGTAACGCAAAACAACTTGAACATTAAGATTTTGTTACACAGTTGTGTTCAAAAGTTTACACACCCCTTGCAGTAAATCTCACATTTATTTGTATAGCGCTTTCCACAATTCACATCGACAGAAAATGC
>NC_138236.1:39827936-39865436 GCF_964197995.2 Scardinius erythrophthalmus
TTCAAGTCATAAGGTTGCCCTACAAATAAAGCGGATCCGTCAGTTTTCCTTCATGTTTTATTCTCAGACATCATGAGAATAATGCAACACTTGGCCCCTATCTTGCACCCAGCGCAATTGACTTTGTACACTGACGCATGTATCATTCCTATTTTGCACCCGCGCACAGCTGACTTTTCCCTCCACAGACGCATGTCGGTAAATTAGGGAATGAACTTGCGCTCCCGGGGGCAGTTCAGCGGAAAGAGGAGGCGTGTTCCCGCGCAAACGTTCCCTGGAGCTATTTTGCAGTTTCAGAAAACAATTCAACAAACAAAAGAAAAACCCATTCAGGCAAGTTATTCAGGTGTTCAACACACATACACTTTGCTTCTCTCATCTACACACAGACGCAGCAGTTCACATTTTTGCAAACCATTCATTGTTGTGTCCATGAAGATGTGAAAAAATAGGCATAAATCTATCTGTTTTACGGCCCTGACGAGAACGCCGGTCTCCTCGGCTGTGAACCGCTCCTGGCAAATCCGCTGTTATAATAGCAATCCGCCATGGAACAAGCGCGCCTGCTCTTAAAGGGAATGTGAGATGTCACTCTGGGGTGCGTGACACCCCAAAAGCATCGTTAGCCAACTATGGCCCAAGTTCCGTCGTTATCAGCATAGTTCAACAAGTCTGTGTTTCCCGAAACCATCGTTCCAACGAACATTCGCAAACAGCATCGCAAAGTTGTGTGGTTGGAACGACAGCTCTCGAGCTGTGGTTAGAAGCATAGTTTCTAGTTTGCATGACATGAGGACTTAATAAATCATTATTTTGAGCAAAATAAGCAAGCTGACATTCAGTACAACCCGTGTATTTTATTTAGAATACATACAAATGTAATTTACGTCTTTTAGTTTGTCAAGAGATTTAAAGCACCGTTTTTGAAGTGCGCATGTGCGAACGTAACGTTCCTATGTAAGAATGAGGCGATGATTGAATCTGAGAATAAAGCAAAATAACTGAGAAAAATGAGAAATAGTCTTCAGATGCCATGTCTGTAATTTATAGCAAAACATCTAGCGTTAATTCCATCTCAAACAGATTCATTAAAAGAAGTTATTACTCCACCACGTGCGCGACGTCATAAACCAACGTGGTTCAACGACCACTTTGCAACAATATGGTTTCGGGAAACAGTCGTGACTAGCTAGTTGATTTCTTCAACGATGCATCGTACTATGGTAGTTAAGCAGCAAGTTACGTCGTTGTTCGGGAAACGCACCCCTGATTGGTTTATTTCACGTTACGCCCAAACCACACCTATGAATAATGAAGCTACTTCAGACCAACACATTTTAGATTTGCGTCGGGCGCAACAGCATAATAGCAATAGCGCCCGAGACCTGCCCACAAAGTTACTTGCATTTCGCGTTTGATACTTGCGTTTCAGATCGTTAAAATAGGGCCCTTGGTATTTTAACGTGACAAATATCCAACACTATCTCACGACCAATTGTACGAATTCTGTCTAAACCCACGTGATGGGTAGGTTTAGGGACGGGGTTAAATCGGGAGAACAGACCACAAATGTGCAGAATACTCCTGGTATTCTGCACATTTGTGGTCTGTTCTCCCGATTTAATTCACGATATTCTCCATTAATAATTCAATGGAATGCCCAAAGCCTCATGAAGCGCAGGAATAAAGAGGATAAAGAACAGCTCGGTGACACACATATGCTTTATTGGCTCTTTTGTTCATATTGTCTTCTGACAAACATCAATCATCTAGAATAAGCTTCCAGACAACACTCCCACGGATGCACACTGCCAAAAACCGGAAGCTCGGATCTGATTGTCTGGTTGGCACATGTTTTTACCAGGAAACAAAGTCGTGTTTACAAGGTGCCATTCTGCTAGATCTGGGAGCAACTAAATCAGAGGTTTTCCAGGTTCATGGCTTAGAACATTTGAAAGACATTCAGAGTTTAGTTTGACAAGATGCCCTCGAGCCCAAATCTGTGAAAAAAGTTTGGATCCAGTAAATCTGATCTCATGGTCTACACAACGTTATCCGTACACAGCGCCGCCGCTCCCACCACGCGCATCACGCGCTGTGCGTAGGGCACCAAGTGCTGAGGGGGCACCAAAAATAGCCTAATGAAAAAAATTATAATGCCGATATTATTTCATTAGCCTATAGAAATATTATTAGGCACATTTTAGCCATGTATATGTAACAAAAAAGGGGGAACAAGATCATTTAATTGCTCTAGTCTAGAAAGTACCTCCCCCCGCGTTGGATGGTCCGTGCCGGTTGTTCGCGCAGGCGCCTTTGCGAAGGATGCGTTCGCGCGGACGAAGTTTGACTGACAGACAGTAGGCTAGGCAACTTTTTTGGAAATGGCCCCTAAAAGACAGCAGGAGTTAGGATCTGAGAAAAGAAACTTGCATCACTTGCAGGTAAGTCCATGTTTAATCATTCTTAAATACGGGAAATGTGCTGCATGTGTTGCTGCTAATCATAACGCGCCTCGAACTTGCTGACATTAATGTTATTTTAACTTATAACTTCGGTACAAGATAAATTGAGATTTTACTGTTAAACATTTCCTATTTTACAAATAACTGACGCCAGCTAGGTGTTACTTTCTTTACTATCTTTCTTTAGATATTGAGCAGTAGTTTATGGTTTATTTTGACGTGAGGGTGCTTTCTCAGTAACAGTTAACGTTAGCAGTCAGTGCAGTGCACATGGTAGGCTAGCAAAAAGTCAGCAAAGCTGTGAAGATTTTACTTTCTCTTTTTAGTGTTTTTAAGTTTTATACTGTGATGCTGCTATTGTGTTATTGGTATTGAGTTATATGTTTGGCAATAAAAATTAAACTGGCAAAAACAAACGTTTTTTTTCTCGGGGTCGGGGTGGGGGGCATCATAAAGGAATTATGCTTAGGGCACCAAAATGGCTAGCAGCGGCACTGTCCGTACAATCTTTTGAATTGGCTCTTTGCGGTTTTGTTGCATCATCTATTTTCAGTCCAAGCTCAATGGACAAATGTGGCTGTGAAAAAGCGCAACACTTTCAAAGCGAAGCGTCCAGTCAGTGGCATGTCCGGTTTCATCTGAAACAGATAAACGTGTTTTATGTGTTTTTGACCTTCGTTTATGTGTTTTTGACCTACACTATACATGACGTGAGAACAGTTAGCTATTTAGGTTTGTACGTTAGCATGAACTCACTGATTTTAATTGTAACTTAATATGACAAGCAGAAAATGAACGTTTCGTCTTTGTTGGGATTGGGGTTGAATCCTTAGGGAACCAGGTTACTGCGCTCCCATCAGTGATATTATAAATAAACCGGCTTCAGTCGTAATGCGCAGATCATTGGTCCGTTCGCTCAAATGAAACGAAATTGAAACGCGCTGGTGAACGCGCGCACAGTACGGTGGTTCAATACATGAATACCCTCTCAGGATCCTGGAATCAGTGTTACAAGAACCCAACGCACATCGTTTTACCATTTTTGTAGCTTAAACACCATCAAACCGACGAGAGCTTCAGATCTTCCAATGTTTCTCTATGGCACTGAAACCTAAAGATGTCCGAGTTCCCGTGCAACTGATATTCGACTGCCATTGGCTGATCTGCGTTCGAGGGGAGGGGCTTACCGATAGGTCAATTGAAATGTCTGGTGAGTGTTAATGCTCTATCGTGTTTTAAAATAACATACCATACCATATCACCGTCGTGAAATCATATATTAACAACTGCATTCCTGTCTTCACTGATCCACTACAATTTGCATACAGATCAAATAGAGCTGAGGACAATGCTGTATTCTTGGTTTTACATACTGCACTTCAACATCTAGAGGGTAGGGATACGTATGTCAGGATGATGTTTGTTGATTATAGCAGTGCCTTCAATACCATCAGACCTTCTAAGCTGTTAGACCTGGGCCTCTGTAATAACATCTGCAGGTGATACAGGACTTTCTAACAGGCCGTTCTCAGACAGTTAGAGAAGGCACTACATACTCAGCCCCAATAGTGTTAAATACCGGAGCACCTCAAGGTTGCTGTCTTAGTCCTCTATTATATAGTCTGTATACCTATGACTGTATTGCAAAATATCCCACAAATAGTATTGTGAAATTTGCAGACGTTACGCCTGTGGTAGGACTCATTTACAGCAATTATGAAACTGCCTATAGGGATGAGGTGAGTAATTTGATCATGTGGTGCCGAAGAAATAATCTGGCCCTGAATGTGCGGAAAACTAAGGAGGTCATCATAGATTTTAGAAGAAATAAACCCACTCATACACCTGTCTACATTAATAACTCTGCAGTTGAAATTGTTAATACTTTTAAGTTTTTAGGCATTCATATTTCAGACTCCCTTTCATGGTCTTTCCATATCACCTGTGCCATTAAGAAGGCACATCAGAGGCTTTATTTCTTGAGGTGTCTCAAGAAATATGGTATGTCACTTAACATTTTTTAAAAAAATTACTGTTGTACAATTGAGAGTATATTGACAGGTAATATTACAGTGTGGTTTGGCAGGGCTACTTCAAGTGAATTGAATCTTCTGACAAAGGTGGTTAAAACTGCATCAAACATAATTGGGTTTCCACTGTAATCTCTCCAGGACATTTATTGGAAACGCAGCACTGGGAAGGCACTGGGTATCATACAGGATGTTTGTCATCCGGCACATAGTCTCTTCTCCCAACTCCCATCAGGGAGACGTTTGCAGAGCATCCCAACACGCACATCACGTTTTAGAGACAGTTTTTACCCACAGGTTGTAAGGCTACTGAACGATAGTGCAAGAGGAAGGAGGGTTTGAGCGGATGTTTTAATTTTATTTTTATTTAACTTATTTATTGACTGGTGCTGAGAGAGTGCTAAGGCACTTGTGGTATTTCATTGCTGTGGTACGAATATGCATATGAGAATAAACTTGAACTGAAGTGAACTGAACTACCAGCTACACTACTACAAGTCTTTGTGTTCTTGTGATATAAGTTTCAAACTGCAAACATCAAAATGTATTAGTTTACCAATCATGCACAATGGTAAAAGTGTTCTAGTGTCATAACATAGTATTGTGCAACCCAGACAACAACAGTGTTGGCCCAGATCCGGCCCACATCTGGCACATGTGGATTCAACGTTTACCAGATGTGGGCTGGATCTGGCACATGTGGATTCAAGATTCTGGGCCGACACTATGTTGCTGTCTGGGAAGGAAAAGTGCAGAAATATCTTAATCTGAGTAATCGATAATCTGCCCCCGATATCATATTTTATGTGAAAAGGAATAAAAGTGGTGTGTGTTTTACTGCCACTAGTGTTCATTTCAGCTGGAGCCTGCAGTGAATTGTATGAGATGGAGATTTGCACAAACATAGGTATAGAAGCACATTTGGTACATTTGAACATTCAGTTGACTATGAGTAACTTTGCAACTACATGTCAACTAACTCTCATTAGTAGACTTTCTGCCTAATATCTGCTAACTCTTTATTTTGATGGTTCTCCAACAGACATTTTACTGACCATAAGTATCTTTGCAACTACATGTCAACTTATTCTCTACCAGTCTACTAATACTCTACTAACACTCTAATGAGAGTTAGTAGACATGCAGGTGCAACGTTACTTGTAGTCAACAGAATGTGTTAAAGGGTCCATCAAAATAAAGTGAAACCGCACATTTTTCCAGTGAGCCTGTGCTGTGTTTCTTTTTTAATTTTACATGTGTATGTAAGCAAATCTATCCAGAATTAACTCCAATGCAGATTTTATGTAATAAAACGCAAGACATTTCGCTACCTATAGAGTGTGTTGAATTTCTCTGTGATTTACCATGATTCTTGAAAACACTCCTGTTAAAAGTGGTGTGTGTTTTACTGCCACTAGTTTATTTCAGCTGGAAGCTGCAGTGAATTGTATGTACTGGTACATGTTTGGAGATTTGCACAAATGTAGATACAGAATCACATTTTTTCCAATGAGCATATGCTGTTTTTTTATTTTTATTTTACATGTTTATGTCAGCAAACGGTTATTGTCCAGAATTAACTCCAATGCAGATTTTATGTAATCAACCGCAAGGCACTTGTAGTGTCTGTTGAATTTCTCTGTGATTAACCACGATTCTTGAAAACACTCCTGTTACATCACACTGTTGCCCGAAGCATTGCACGAGTGTATATCTTCCAATTACTGTTCAATTATCGTCTATTACACATGGGGCGTAAAGCTGTGGTTTTCAACCTGCCACGGCTCATCAAAGATTTACAAATAACTCAGGAGGTAATGGAGCAGCGCAGCTCAGATCCAGTGACGTCATGAGTTTGCAGGACAAGAGCCGATCCGACCGGAGTCTCAAACCCACCACAGCTCAGGATGACAGGGTTCATACACACCGCTTTCCATTTCCCACATCAGTCGAGAGGCAAGTGTGGTTTTCTCAGATGCCTTTAATCAAGGGTGTTTCTTTCATTTGCGTGCCCCACCACCCCACTAATGCACACACAGATCTGTGTTTCCTTCCCTGTACCTGTTCCCGTCTCCCAGAGCTGGTTCTGGGTGGTCTCGGCTCCGGGTTTTGGCACCAGTTTTCTGGGGGTTGTTACAGGACTTCCTCCTCGGCCTCGAAGCTTCCTGTGGCATTACGCTTCAAAAGGCCTCACAACACCCACACACACACACACACACACGAAGGATGTTTCTTCCGTCGACGTTTGGGGTTTAACCGCTCCTGCTCAGCTCACCCCAGATCTGGAACCAAACACACACTGAAAAAAAAAAAAAAAATACTTGCATTTTCCAAAAGATGGGATAAAATCTTACACTAAACCATGTCGAATTATCCATGTTATCCCTATGAATAAAAGTTAGAAATGTGGGTCTGTTATAACGTGAATTTTACATAAAAAGCTGTTTTTGTATAAAAACCTATTTAAAAAAATATTTATTTATTTATTTATATAAATTTAAAAGATAACATAAATCCTCCAAAAACTGCAAACATGTGGAGTAAACACATTAATAATCAGAGTAAAATTACAGAGTATTATTTTGTTTCAAAGTGACATTTAGAAATTACTATTTACTAATTGCTACGTTTAGTAATGTCATTTTGACACTACTAAACGTAGACCGTACAAGGGTTAAGTAAATTTTACTGCTACTTTGTACAACTTACCTGTTATTAAACCACTATTATATCATATTATCCATGTTATCCACATGAATGAAAGTTAGAGGTCTTTTATGAAGTGAATTTTACATAAAAAGCTGTTTTTGTCATTTTTGTGTGCACATGAAGCTAATGCCTTTCATTTTGTGTCCTAGCTCCCGCAACTCTGCAACAGCACTTAAAGACATTGCTGAATGCCAGTGACTGATTATTTTCTATATATACTGAGAAAGACATGCACAAACTACACTGACAAAAAAAAAACTAAAAATAACCTAAATTAACTGGTTTTATTCAAGTCAAAAATAATATTTAATATTGCTGAATCAACCTAAATACATGAATTTATACCAACAAAAAAAAAATTCAGATTTACAAATTTTACATTTTACATTGTAGATCTCTTAAGCATCTCAATTCCCCTGTGAGACCTAATCGAGGCTGAAATCTCCTGTCCGTCAGATGTTTCCTTAAATCTCAACAAGGTCTCAAACTGGGCATCAATTTGCAAACGTGTCAAAGTATGCGATTAGAAGTCATACCTCATATGAACACACACAATTCTCATCAATTTCTGGCATTTTGTTATTTAAATTGTATACCACTTATACAGTATATCTATGTTTAATACACTACCGGTCAAAAGTTTGGAATAATTAAGTTTATTTTATTTTATTTGAAGTCTCTTCTACTCAAGGTTGCATGTGTTCAATCAAAAATACAGTAAAAACAGTAATATTGTGATAATATATTAATAGTAAAGTGTAATACATTCCTGTGATCAAAGCTGAATTTATGATTATTATCAGTGTTGAAACCAGTTGTGCTGCTTCATATTGCAAGGATGCGTTCAATTTATTAAACGTGACAATAAAGACTTTTATGATGTTACTAAAGTCTAAATTTCAATTCCAAATAAATGCTGTCCTTTTGAACTTTCTGTTCATCAAAGAATCCTGAAAAATAAAATGTATCACAGTTTCCACAAAAATATAAACTGTTTTCAACACTGATAATAATCATAAATGTTTCTTGAGCATCAAATCATCATATTAGAATGATTTCTGAAGCTTTTTCGAATGCGCATGCGTCGCGTCTGAGCGCGTTGTTGTCTTTGGAGCTCCATCGATTGATTTATAATTCTTGATTTCTCTTTAAACTCACTTACAACGAACATTTTCTACTTTTCCTCACCTCATAGTTATAACGCAGATTGTTGAGCAGATGCGTCTCAAGCCTAGTGATCCAACGCTGGATACTCTTATAGGTTACGTCCGTGGATCACGGCTGAACGCGTCTTCTCCGCACTCATTTACAAACAAACATTTTTTCGCCTATCGTGCGTCTACTCTACACCCGTACCACTGAAAAGACGGATTATATCCTAGACTTAAGCCATAAATTAGTATTAATATTGATAGCACCACTGGTAGCGTCGTTGCTAACTTAACTTACTGTCCATCTGTTAAAATGGCGAATATATCAAATGTAAGTAGTCTACCTTTTGGTGCAGGTGAGGACACATTTGAGCTGCACGCGGTGCAGTCTGAGCTGGAAGCTGTTGAGAAACAGATCCACGACCTTTTAGTAAGAAAAGCCGAGCTGATAGACCGGCGGTTAGCTCTTGAAACATCACGTGCCGAGGCACACAAATCAGAGATTAACGTTACTAACCCGCTGACTCCGACCTCGTCTACTCCGTGTGTTCCTCAACATCGGTCCCGAACGTCGAGGTCGCGATCAGCCATGGTCTCGTTCACTCCGGCTACAACATGCCATCACGAAGCCTGGATTTTTCCGCAGCGGAAGTCGCGAGTCAGGTCTAGACCAAGAAAACTCTCTCCGACCCTCCCGGTTTTCGAGATATCCACACAAAACCGCTTCTCCCCTCTTCGCGAAACAGAACGCGATGCTGTGATCATCGGCGATTCCATCGTTCGACACGTACACGTTACGTTAAATAAAAGTAAGGTGCATAGTCACTGCTTTCCTGGTGCTCGTGTTTCTGAAATCGCTGCTCACGTTCCCGAGATTCTGAACGAGCGCGTCGGAACCGTTGTCCTGCACGCGGGAGGGGCCGACATCAGGCTGCGCCAGACGGAAGTTCTGAAGAAAGACTTCAGGAATCTGATCGATACGGTACGCAGCACATCGCCTGATATAACGATTATTGTGTCAGGACCGCTTCCCACGTACCGACTAGGTCATGAAAAGTTTAGTAGATTATTTGCGCTTAATGAATGGTTAATGTCATGGTGCAATGAGCAGAAACTTCTCTTTGTAAATAATTGGAATCTGTTTTGGGAGCGTCCTAGGCTTTACCGTGCTGATGGCTTACACCCAAGCAGATTCGGATCGGATCTTCTGTCAGATAACATCTCCAAAATGTTAAATACCTTTTGACTAGTAAACAAAAGTCCAAATCATAGTCTCTGCTGCACCAATTTAACTGATATAAATACTAGTGTAGAACATTGCATAGAAACTGTGTCTATTCCTCGTTTAGTGAGATCAAATCATAAATCTACTGCAGGATCTAGAAAAAATCTAATTGTTATTAAACCAGAAAATGTTGCTATTGGTAATCAAAAACAATTTTTAAAGCTAGGTCTTCTAAACATTAGATCACTCACACCTAAGGCAGTTATTGTAAATGAAATAGTCACAGATAATAGCTTCGATGTACTTTGCCTTACTGAAACCTGGCTTAAACCAAATGATTATTTTGGTTTAAATGAGTCTACTCCAGCAGGATACTCCTATAAGCACGAGCCCCGTCTGAATGGTCGTGGCGGCGGTGTTGCAACAATCTATAGAGATTTTCTCAATGTTACTCAGAAAACGGGTTATAAGTTTATTTCATTTGAAGTACTTGTACTAAATGTTACGCTCTTAGATGTTCGAAAAACATCCCTATTATCTCTAGCCTTGGCTACCGTATATAGACCGCCTGGGCCTTACGCTGATTTCCTAAAAGAGTTTGCAGATTTTCTCTCAGACCTATTAGTTAACTTCGATAAAGCATTAATTGTTGGAGACTTTAATATCCATGTAGATAATCAAAATGATGCGTTAGGGGCTGCGTTTACAGATTTATTAAACTCCTTTGGGGTCAAGCAAAACATTACCGGACCGACTCATCGATTTAATCATACACTCGATTTAATTATATCACATGGAACCGATCCAACCGATATAGATATCATTCCACAAAGTGACGATGTCACTGACCACTACATGGTAACTTGCATATTACGTACTCCTGTAATATATCATGCTGCGCCGCGTTATCGATTAGGCAGAACAATCCTTCCATCCACCATAGATAATTTTTCAAACAGCTTATCGGATCTGTCTCAGCTGCTCAGTGAACCCAAACAAACAGATGAACTTGAGGAATTAACTAGCACTATGAGCACCATTCTCTCTGGATCATTGGATATTGTTGCGCCCATTAGATTAAAAAAAGAGAGAAACCCGTAATTTAGAGCGTAAATGGAAACAAACTAACTTAGAGGTCTTTAGAATCGCATGGAAAGACAGTATGTCACGTTATAAAAAGGCCCTTAAAGCGGCCAGGGCTGAGCATCTACGCAAACTAATAGAAAACAACCATAACAATCCTAAGTTCTTATTTAACACCGTGGCGAGACTAACAAATAAACAGATGTCTCCTGAACAAAATATTCCATTACAGTTTAGTAGTAATGATTTCATGAAGTTCTTCACTGAGAAAATAGAAAACATCAGAACCACAATTGTAAACGTTCAATCCTCAATCGCGCCTTATAATTCAGCCTCAATTATCACCCCGCAAGAACAATTACAGTGCTTTACAACTATAGAACAAAAAGAGTTAAATAAACTTTTTACTTCATCTAAAACAACAACATGTTTACTAGATCCTATACCAACTAAGCTATTGAAAGAAGTGTTACCTGTAGTGGAAGAGCCTCTCCTCAATATTATTAACTCGTCTTTATCTTTAGGTTATGTTCCAAAAACATTTAAACTGGCAGTTATAAAACCTCTCATTAAGAAACCACAATTAGATCCGAATAATCTAGTAAATTATAGACCCATTTCAAATCTACCTTTTATGTCTAAAATACTAGAAAAAGTTGTGTCCGCTCAACTGGGCTCTTTCTTACAAGAAAATGACACCTATGAAAAGTTTCAGTCTGGGTTCAGGCCGCATCATAGCACTGTAACTGCGCTCGTTAAAATCACAAATGATTTACTTTTAGCTTCTGACCAAGGCTGTATCTCAATATTAGTTTTACTTGATCTTAGTGCTGCGTTCGATACTATAGATCATACAATACTCTTAGATCGACTACAAAATTATACTGGTGTTCAAGGACAAGCATTAAGCTGGTTTAGATCGTATTTATCTGAACGCTACCATTTTGTTTATTTAAATGGAGAAAAATCTATCATAACTCCAGTAAACTATGGAGTGCCGCAGGGATCTGTGTTAGGCCCTCTATTATTCTCAATATATATGCTGCCACTTGGAAATATTATAAGGAAACATGGAATTAGTTTCCATTGTTATGCTGATGACACTCAAATTTATATTTCATCACGGCCAGATGAAAACGCTAAATTATCCAAATTGACAGAGTGTGTTAAAGATATAAAAGATTGGATGACGCATAATTTTCTTTTATTAAATCCAGACAAGACAGAGGTACTACTTATCGGTTCAAAAAACCACCCACAAAACCTCTCACAATACAACTTTAACATAGTAGGATGTCCTGTTACTTCATCCTCTACAGTAAAAGACCTGGGTGTTATATTAGACTGCAACCTGTCTTTTGAAAATCATATTTTATATGTTACAAGAACAGCCTTTTTCCACCTTAGAAACATTGCTAAGCTACGTAATATGCTATCTGTTTCTGATGCAGAAAAGTTAGTTCATGCATTCATGACCTCGAGACTAGATTACTGTAATGCGTTATTAGCCGGTTGTCCTGCATCCTCAATAAACAAGCTACAGTTAGTCCAAAATGCCGCCGCTAGAGTTCTAACTAGATCAAGAAAATATGATCATATAACACCGATTTTATCATCCCTACATTGGTTACCTATAAAGTTCCGTATTAATTACAAGGTATTGCTACTGACTTATAAAGCCTTAAACGGCTTAGCTCCAGTCTATTTAACGGATCTTCTATCGCCCTATAATCCATCGCGCTCTTTAAGGTCACTAAATTCGAGGCTTTTGGTCATACCTAGGATATCTAGGTCCACCAAAGGAGGGAGAGCATTTTCACATTTAGCACCAAAACTCTGGAATAGTCTTCCGGATACTGTTCGTTGCTCAGACTCGCTCTCCCAGTTTAAAACTAGATTAAAGACGCATCTCTTCAGCCAGGCATTCATATAATACTTTTAATCCTACAGTTAAATCCGACCTCTAGTTCATAAACGCCAGAGGAGAACTGGCCCCCGACTGAGCCCGGGTTCTCCCAAGGTTTTTTTTTCTCCATTAGGTCACCTGATGGAGTTTTTCGGTTCCTTGCCACTGTTGCCTTTGGCTTGCTCAGTTGGGGATATTTGGGGATATTTAATTTAATTAATCAATCAACGATACTATTGATCAGCATTACCAAACGTAGACGTTCCACTAGAAACAAACATTGATGTATTGTTCTAATTTATTACTGTGAAGCTGCTTTGATACAACCTGTGTTGTGAAAAGCGCTATATAAATAAACTTGACTTGACTTGACTTGACTTGATTTCTGAAGGATCATGTGACACTGAAGACTGGAGTAATGATGCTGAACATCAGCTTTGATCACAGGAAGAAATTACAATTTACTGCATATTCACATAGAAAACAGATGATTTACACTGAAGTTGTATGCACGTTCCAAATTCCATGCACGTCGCGCTTACTGAGAGCGCGTGTAAGTCCCCTATGCGCTTCACTGAAGCGAGAGCCAGAAGAAACGCCGTCTTGAAAGACAGGTGTTTAAGATCAATCTCCTGCAAGGGCTCAAATGGATGACCTTTCATGGCTTCCAGTACCGTAGAAAGGTCCCATATAGGGACTGTGGGAGGTCTGGGAGGATTCAGTCTCTTAGCTCCTCGTAGGAAGCGAATAACTAAATCATTCCTTCCAATAGACTGGCCGAGCGTGGTCGAAGAGAACACTGCTATGGCCGCTACATAGACTTTGAGCGTGGAAGGGGACCTGCCCTTATCCAACAGCTCCTGTAGGAAGGAAAGGACCTCCGTCACACCGCAATACAGGGGTGACACACCACGAGCTGTGCACCAGCTAGAGAACACTGACCATTTTGAGGCATAGAGACGTCGCGTAGACGGAGCTCTGGCCTGCGTGATAGTGTTTAGCACTCCCTGTGGGAGGTCAGCGGGTACCCGTTGATGGCCCACACATGGAGGGACCACAGCTCTGGGTGAGGATGCCAAATCGAGCCGTTGGCTTGAGAGAGGAGATCCCTCCTCAGAGGCACTGGCCACGGGGCGGTGCTTGCTAACTGCATCACAATTGGGAACCAAGGTTGGCTCATCCAAAGTGGGGCTACAAGCAGCACTGAGCATCCTTCTTCCCTGACCCGTTCTACCACCTGAGTCAGGAGGGAGAAGGGGGGAAAAGCGTAGAGAGGACGGCGAGGCCACTCGTGGGTCAGCGCGTCCTTGCTCTTCGAGAAAAATTCTGGACAGTGAGGGTTTTCCTGAGACGCGAACAGGTCTACTTCCGCTCTGCCGAATTTCTTCCACAGCAGCTGGACTGTCTGTGGGTGCAAAGACCATTCTCCTGTCGGAACTTGGTTCCTGGACAGTCTGTCTGGTCCTATGTTTAGGAGCCCTGGCACGTGCGCTGCTCTCAGCGAGAGCAGGTTGCTGCGGGCCCGTATCAGGAGGCGCCTGGTTAGCCTGTACAGAATCAGGGACCTGAGGCCGCCCTGGCGATTTATGTAGGTTGCATGTGTTCAATCAAAAATACACTAAAAACAGTTATATTGTGATAATATATTAATAGTAAAGTGTAATACATTCCTGTGATCAAAGCTGAATTTATGATTATTATCAGTGTTGAAACCAGTTGTGCTGCTTCATATTGCAAGGATGCGTTCAATTGATTAAACGTGACAATAAAGACTTTTATGATGTTACTAAAGTCTAAATTTCAATTCCAAATAAATGCTGTCCTTTTGAACTTTCTGTTCATCAAAGAATCCTGAAAAATAAAATGTATCACAGTTTCCACAAAAATATAAACTGTTTTCAACACTGATAATAATCATAAATGTTTCTTGAGCATCAAATCATCATATTAGAATGATTTCTGAAGGATCATGTGACACTGAAGACTGGAGTAATGATGCTGAACATCAGCTTTGATCACAGGAAGAAATTACAATTTACTGCATATTCACATAGAAAACAGATGATTTACACTGCAATAATATTTCACAATATTACTGTTTTTACTGTATAAATGATCAGGTAAATGCAGCTTTGGTGAGACTTATTTTAAAAACATTAACAAATCTTTATGATTCCAAACTTTTGATAATATATTCTAAGGATTTTTAGAGAAACATTTTAGACAAAGTTGAAACCTCTACTAAACTCTCAGAAGGAAAGTGTTATTCCTTTGTTCACAGATTCAGAGTAAGCAGGTTTATATCGTCCTGAGGTGCTCCAGAAAATACATGACATTTTGGCAATGTTCCAGCACATTATCAGTGAAACAGGATTAGGTTTTGACAGCTCTGCCATCTCAGCTCGTTGTTTTATGAGTGAGAGGACCTAGACATCTTATAGACCTTATGTAGCTCCGCCCCTTTTCAGCGCCACGCTCGTTGTCTTTTGTCTTCCGGTTTGTATTTCCACTGCGATCTTACGCATTTATGAATGAACTGCCCGTTTTAAAACCTTTAAAAAGACATCTGCTTCAAACATTACAATGCTCGTGATAACGTACTCGGTTACTAACGTAACCTCGGTTCTCTCTAGAAAGAGGAATGAGTACTGCGTAGAATACGCTAGGGGAAAATCCTTTTCCACGAGAATACTGAAGCCAAAAAATTATCCTTTAATTTTGTATTAATGTAAAACGCGTTGCGGCAGCATACAGACATAGGCGAGGCAGCTCGCGCGCCTATTGGCTGGTCTGCTGGCAACTGCTTAAGCCTATCGAGCGAGACCTAGAGTGACGTCAGACCCAATGAGACTGCGTCACGTCCCGCCGAAACGGGCGTGGCTTAGGTCTATAAATACCGCTCGCAGGCATTATTTCTCTGGTTTTTCATAGTCGAAGCAACCAGAGCGCGTGCAGGCACGGCAGGATACGCAGTACTCGTTCCTCTCTCTAGAGAGAACCGAGGTTACGTTAGTAACCGAGTACGTTCTCTTACGAGAGATACTCTCGTACTGCGTAGAATACGCTAGGGGAACCTACTGTAAAACGCCGTGCGTGCTGGGATCTGATACCATAGACTCAAGGGCGACAGCCCGGAGTTCATACAGTACATAATCACCCAGGGGACTCACAGGGAATCCTGGAAGAGAGGGGGGGGGGTAGCCACTATCTCCCTTATAGCAGCATAGAGCAAGGATTGCAATACTCAATAGCTGCATAACTGACAGCGCCAGTTATGAGATTTTGGCCATACTAGACCGACAGTAGTCTGGCCTGTAGTGCGGGAACCTCTAGGTTGTAAAACCTTATAAATGTAGACGGAGAGGCCCAGCCTGCCGCCATACAAATATCTTGCAAGGCAATCCCACTTGACCATGCCCACGATGAAGCCATGCTTCTCGTGGAGTGCGCTTTGACACCCAGCGGGCACTGCATGCCCTTGGTTGTGTAAGCTAGCGCTATCGCGTCCACTACCAATCTGGATAGGGTCTGTTTCGAAGCGGCTTGTCCCTTAGAACGTCCGCTGAATGAAACAAAGAGCTGCTCCGTCTGTCTGAAAACAGACGAGCGAGACACGTAAGCTCTTAACGCCCTGACTGGGCAAAGGGAGCTTTCGTCCATATTTCCTTCAGTGACCGGCAGGGCAGACAGGGAAATGACCTGTGCTCTGAACGGTGTATTGAGGGATTTAGGAACATAACCGTGCTTAGGTTTGAGTATAACTCTAGAGTCATTCGGCCCAAATTCCATGCACGTCGCGCTTACTGAGAGCGCGTGTAAGTCCCCTATGCGCTTCACTGAAGCGAGAGCCAGAAGAAACGCCGTCTTGAAAGACAGGTGTTTAAGATCAATCTCCTGCAAGGGCTCAAATGGATGACCTTTCATGGCTTCCAGTACCGTAGAAAGGTCCCATATAGGGACTGTGGGAGGTCTGGGAGGATTCAGTCTCTTAGCTCCTCGAAGGAAGCGAATAACTAAATCATTCCTTCCAATAGACTGGCCGAGCGTGGTCGAAGAGAACACTGCTATGGCCGCTACATAGACTTTGAGCGTGGAAGGGGACCTGCCCTTATCCAACAGCTCCTGTAGGAAGGAAAGGACCTCCGTCACACCGCAATACAGGGGTGACACACCACGAGCTGTGCACCAGCTAGAGAACACTGACCATTTTGAGGCATAGAGACGTCGCGTAGACGGAGCTCTGGCCTGCGTGATAGTGTTTAGCACTCCCTGTGGGAGGTCAGCGGGTACCCGTTGATGGCCCACACATGGAGGGACCACAGCTCTGGGTGAGGATGCCAAATCGAGCCGTTGGCTTGAGAGAGGAGATCCCTCCTCAGAGGCACTGGCCACGGGGCGGTGCTTGCTAACTGCATCACAATTGGGAACCAAGGTTGGCTCATCCAAAGTGGGGCTACAAGCAGCACTGAGCATCCTTCTTCCCTGACCCGTTCTACCACCTGAGTCAGGAGGGAGAAGGGGGGAAAAGCGTAGAGAGGACGGCGAGGCCACTCGTGGGTCAGCGCGTCCTTGCTCTTCGAGAAAAATTCTGGACAGTGAGCATTTTCCTGAGACGCGAACAGGTCTACTTCCGCTCTGCCGAATTTCTTCCACAGCAGCTGGACTGTCTGTGGGTGCAAAGACCATTCTCCTGTCGGAACTTGGTTCCTGGACAGTCTGTCTGGTCCTATGTTTAGGAGCCCTGGCACGTGCGCTGCTCTCAGCGAGAGCAGGTTGCTGCGGGCCCATATCAGGAGGTGCCTGGTTAGCCTGTACAGAATCAGGGACCTGAGGCCGCCCTGGCGATTTATGTAGGACACCACTGAGACGTTGTCTGAACGTATTAGCACGTGGTGCCCCTGTATGAGGGGACAAAAGCGCGTGAGCGCTTTGCTCACTGCCAACATTTCGAGGCAGTTGATATGTAAGAGCTTCTCCCGCTTTGACCATAGGCCAAAAAGCGGTCTGCCCTCGAGCAGCGCTCCCCATCCCGAGGTGGATGCGTCCATGGACACCACCATCACTCTCGAGGAAGTCCCCAGGCTTACACCTGATTGGTACCAGTCTTTTGCCTCCCAAGGTTTCAAAGCTGCAATGCATGCCTGATTGACCTTGACGCGAAGCTGACCGGAGGTCCACGCTGAGCGTGGTACTCTCTTTCTGAGCCAGAACTGCAGTGGGCGCATGCGCAGAAGGCCCAACTGGAGAACTGAAGATGCTGAGGCCATCAGACCGAGCATCCTTTGAAAAGCTTTGAGAGGGACTATCGCGCCGCAGCGGAACGAGCCGGCTGCGCGACGAATGTCCAGTGTGCGCTGAGATGACAGGCGTGCTGTCATTTGCAGCGAGTTCAGCTCTATTCCCAGAAAAGATATAATCTGTCTGGGGAAAAGTGAGCTCTTTTCCCAATTCACTGCGAGACCGAGATTCTCGAGGTGATCGAGTAAAATGGTCCTGTGCTCTACGAGCTCTGAGTGAGATTGGGCTAGAATCAGCCAGTCGTCCAGATAGTTCAGCACTCGTATGCCCCGTAATCTGAGGGGTGCGAGCGCTGCATCCATGCACTTCGTAAATGTACGGGGTGCCAGGGACAAGCCGAAAGGCAGGACTGTGTACTGATATGCCTGGCCCTCGAAGGTGAATCTCAAAAATCGCCTGTGACGTGACGCTATCTGTATTTGAAAATACGCGTCTTTTAGATCTATTGACACAAACCAGTCCCCCTGGCGGACGTGCGCGAGGATTTTTCTGGTTGTGAGCATCCTGAACTGGCGCTTCATAAGCGCTCTGTTCACCTGCCGCAGATCTAGTATGGGTCTGAGACCCCCGTCTTTTTTGGGCACCAGGAATTATCTGCTGTAAAGCCCCCCCTCGCTTTGAGCTTGAGATAGGGGTTCTATAGCCCCTTTGCTCAACAGTTTCAAAATCTCGGCTCGAAGTAGATGGGCTACTTTCGATTCTACCGTGGTCTCGACGCGCGCCATGAAGCGGCGAGGGCGTCGCCGAAACTGCAGCGAATAGCCTCCTTTTATGATGTTCAGCACCCATCTCGAAACCCCGGGAAGCTTTTCCCACGCAGGTGCGCGAGTAGCTAGGGGCCGGATGCGAAGCGCGCTCTGATCGGCTTGCGATACAGCGGCTTTTGTGTGCTGTGACATAAGCGTCGCGCTCATGACATCTGAGGCAGGGGGCGCGCTGATAACAGCGGGCAGAATGCCCGCGCTCGACTCCTCCGCAGTGTTTAGCTGAGAGGAGGAGGGCTGGGCTAGTTTCATGTCTGTGTGTGGGCGTGGGCGCGGAGCGGCGGGCACGTACACCACCTTTACAGCATTGCTCGCGTGAGCAGAGCATATGCATACGGGTCCTGTATTCACAGGGACCGTGAGACATGTGGGAAGTAGCGTTAGTGGGCACTGGGTAGTGGGCACTTTTGCTACATTTGAAGCGCAACCGATCTGAGTCGATTTTATGTGCGCGCGCCCTGTGTGAAGGGCTGTGCTTGTGTGTAGGAATGGGCGCTGAGTAGCGGGCATTTTTTCTACACATGAAACACCGTCGGCCGTGGCCGGGACACCAGAAAATACACTCTTTAAGGGATTTGTCTGGGTAGCCGTAAAAACGGCTTTTGTGTGCAGGCAAGCGGGTAATGGAACCGGCTTGTTGGCTGCTAAATACGCTGGACCAGTCACATTTCCTGGAACTGGACGAGCGGCAAGCTTTGGTGGAAGTCCGGCCGCAGCGGGACTTGGACACCGTCGCTTTCCTAGGCGTGCTAGGATGATTTCGGGGCCTCTGGCTTCAACACAACCTTCTGCCGCGGGCCACGCGGGGCGGGGCGGCGCGGCGGCCGGATGAGCGAGAGCGCGGTCTCAAGCTCTGGGCTTGGCGGCGTTGAGAAGAGGAGGCGGCGGGCGGAGGCTTAGGCTGTGAGCTCTGAGCAGACGGTTTCGCACGGCCTGCTGCAGAACTGGAGCGCTTCGGGAGGAAGTGCTTCATGGCCTGGGTCGCTTTCTGCACCTCAGCGAACCTATCGGCGAAATCTTTGACCGAGGTTCCGAAGAGGCCGGCAGGGGAAAGCGGCGCGTCGAGGAACGCGGTGCGCTCCGACTCAGTCATGTCAGAGAGCGTAAGCCACAGATGTCTCTCAGACACGGTGAGCGAGGCCATGCTCCGCCCAATGGCCTGTGCTGCTGACTTGGTGGCGCGAAGAGCGAGGTCTGTAGCGCTCCTCAAGTCCGGCACACAGATTGCGTCAGGTCCTCTCTCGTCCAGCTGGCGGAGGAGATCGGCCTGGTATATCTGAAGCGTGGCCATGGTGTGCAACGCTGACGCGGCCTGCCCGGCGGCGGAGAAAGCGCGGCGGAGAAAGCGCGGCGGAGCAGGGTTGACGTCGTGCGGCAGGCTTTTGAGGGCAGCGCCATCTTAGCACGCCGTCCAGCGGAGGGCGGGCATAAGTGCGCTGCGATAGCCTCTTCAACCGGCGGCAGGGAGTGGTAGCCTCTGTTCTTTGCGTCGTCAACAGCGGAGAATGCCAAAGAGACAGAGGACCGTGTCCTGGCCGAAAAAGGGGAGTCCCAAGATTTAGCGACTTCTTCATGAAGCTCAGGAAGAAAAGGCGCTGGCTTGGATGCAGGTGAAACGCGCTCCCCAGGCAGGAAGTAGCCGTCCAGCCGGTTATGAGCAGGCTGCTCAGGCGTAATCCACTTGAGGCCGAGGCTCGCCGTGGCCTGAGTGAGCACGCGCATGAGCTCCGCCTCAATGCTCGCTCTCTTTCCCGTAGAAGCACGGGCAGGAGGGGTGGGGTCCTCAGAGCCCGCCCAATCCTCACTGCCTGATGCTATGAGAGAGCAGGAATCCTCCTCTCGAAGCAGCGCGTCGATCTCATCAGCGTCATCGACAGAAGCGGCGGCAGACCGCGGCCGCTGTCCGTCCGTGAGCGAAGCTGATGAAACCGGAGAAGCAGGCGGGCGCACCGGCGAGCTTTAACGGCTGAGAGAGGGCTCCCGGATCCGCTGAGCGCGGCGCTTCTTACGGCGCGGCACAACAGCAGGTGTGGGCGCAGTCTCGGTGAACAGTGCCAAGCGAGTCCTCAGAGTCGCTAAAGGCAACAGCTCGCAGTGATGGCAGCCGCCATCAGCGAGCGCGAGAGCTGCGTGTTCTTGACCCAGGCAGGAAGCGCAGATGACATGGCGGTCCCCGTCGCTGAGTGCGGCTCTGCACGAGCCACAAGCAGGCATCTTGAAAAAGACGCAGCTCTTTTAGATAGTGTGAGTCGCGCCGGCGAACACACACACACAGTGCAATGAAAGGATATAGGCACTGGATAGCGCAGCAGGAAGGCGATGAAGGCGGCGCGGCCAGCAGCTTCTTCGACTCGTCCCGCTGAGGTGCTCCTTCAACAGCGCGGCTTCTTCTCGGATCCAGCGATGTGAGTTGCTTCGCTGAAGGATGAAAAATCAGAGAAATAATGCCTGCGAGCGGTATTTATAGACCTAAGCCACGCCCGTTTCGGCGGGACGTGACGCAGAGGGCGCGAAGCGCCCTCATTGGGTCTGACGTCACTCTAGGTCTCGCTCGATAGGCTTAAGCAGTTGCCAGCAGACCAGCCAATAGGCGCGCGAGCTGCCTCGCCTATGTCTGTATGCTGCCGCAACGCGTTTTACATTAATACAAAATTAAAGGATAATTTTTTGGCTTCAGTATTCTCGTGGAAAAGGATTTTCCCCTAGCGTATTCTACGCAGTACGAGAGTATCTCTCGTAAGAGAACTTTCGTTAAAGGGGGGGGTGAAATGCTCATTTTCACTCAATCTCCTGTTAATCTTGAGTACCTATAGAGTAGTATTGCATCCTTCATATCTCCAAAAAGTCTTTAGTTTTATTATATTTATAAAAGAAAGATAGGCTGTACCGAGTCTTTCCGGAAAAAAACGAGCGGCTGGAGGCGGGCCGTGTGGGCGGAGCTAAAGCTGTGTTAACGCGCCGAGCTAGTGACAACACACAGAGACATTTGAAGCAGTTTTACTCACCGCCCGGTTCCAACGCACGACTGCGAACCTTTATCATTGTGACTGCTCGATCCTTAAGCATTAGACGATCTGCAAATCCGTCGATCTGGGCTTTGTTTATAAAACAATCATCGTCGAAATGCAGGAAACAACAGTCTTACACAACTCCGTTGATGCTCTGGAACAACAAACTCCATCCACTGTTCCCTTAACGCTGGGTTCTTTGGGAATCTGTGCAGGGTTGTCTTGCCCTGGCAACCAAAAACCCACTTCTTTGGTGACACTGACTTCCCTAAAGCCGAGCATAGCGCTTTGATGGGCATACTGCTTTCGCTCTCTTGCTCTGGTCTACGAGTGCGCTCGCGCCCGCGTCCTTCCGGAGAAGTGCCCTTAGGACCCGTATAAGGAAATTCCGCCCCATCTGATGTCACACATGCCCATACTCGAAAAAAACTTTCCGAAACTTGTGACAAACCGGAAGGAGCATTTTTGCAATTTAATTTTTGAAACTTTGTCCATGTTTAGCATGGGAATCCAACTCTTTAACAGTGTAAAAAACTCAGTATGCATGAAATAGCATTTCACCCCCCCCCCCTTTAACTCTACAATTAGTAAATCCACTTCACCAGCTGATTACTCCTCGACAGCGATGCCATAGAAATATACAGAGCTACCGCTGAAACGGAAGTTCAAAGTCAATATTCTAAAGATGCTGCGCATGTTTCTCTGGCGCACAATGTCTATAGTTACGTGTCGATATCACATGTTCGTGTGACCTTATGATGTGCATGTGAGGAATGTCTGACCAGTTTTGAATGACAGGATGTCTCACTGTCTTTGACAGATTTTAAACAAAATAGTGATCAAAATTATGAAATGTTATACTTTTGTTCATTGTTTTTGAACAGATTGTTTACCTGTTGCCGTAATGTGCCTGTTGCAACTCAATGAGTCACAATTTTCTAAGAAAAAAACTTCTGCTTTTATTTGCAAGATGAGGGAAGGACTGAGGGGCTTGTGGGAAAAATAATATAAAGACAAGCTATTTGAGGAGCTGAAGTGATTGATGTCATAAGTCATAAGTATAGTTCCTTCTTTTTCACACGCACAGACTCCTAGTTTACGAGTCTACACACTCATCACTGGCAATACTATAGAAGCGTTTCACTTGAAATGTGTGTAAATGTGTTTGATGTAAGAAACTCTCCTTCATTGCCACATTACAAATAATGCTGATTTTTGCATTGCTATGCCAGCGTGTCTTTATGCCGTCTATATCTGCATCCAGGCCTGAAAACACGGCGAGATTCAAAACCCCCAATCAATTAATAAAATGTGAAGTGAAAGTGTGAGAAAGTGAATTTTGAGATTTGTCCAGGCATCACATCAGATAAGTATTGCCTTTGTGGTTTGATTTGAGGAAGCGAGAGTCATTGTTTGTCATTGGAGATTTGACAGGGAAATGCTTTTCTGCTGAATTCAGATGTTTAGATCTGAATTATGTCGTCGATTTCCCATCACTGATTTCTGTCTGTCAGTCTCTACGCCAGAATTTTAAAGAAGTCACTCAAAACTATGTAGCATTGCATTATTAAATTCATATATACTGCACAAATATGACAGTGATTTTGCATCTTTTGTCGGTCCAGGATAAACATTCCTGTCAAAGCACCACAGTCCCAACTCTATCCCATATAAACACGCTCTGAAACCAGTAGGGAATGATTGGTGGAACGAATGTTGTTCAGACCTTCCGGCCCCACACTGCAAAATATCTTTCTGGCAATCAGTATTTGACTCATGTTTTCCAGTGCAATTGTACATCCTTAAATGTAGATAAACACATTGTTATATATGGATAAACTTCCCACTGGTGAATTGTGTTAAGCCTACATTTTGAGAAGCAAAACTGCGATCTTGTTTTAAATGTAGTAATTTACCTCATCTAAGAAATTTCCTCTTTTTTCATTTTTTCATTCATCATAGATATGCACAGAATAACATTTTTGGTCAGTCAGTCAGTCAGTCAGTCAGGTGGAGCTGGGGAGGTGGAGGGGTTCACTCGGAGGAACTCACTGCAGGACTAGACACACAAACACTGAAACACTATTTAAATGTTGAGCAAGAATCTCATTGGCTGCAGGATCAGCAGAGGCCAATCAGCTTCGGCCATGCGGTAATGACGTGATTGCTTGCAGATTGCATGTGAAGTACCAATCAGCCTGTGATATATAACTAGATATCTAATTATAAAAAATGTAAGTGTGCCTAGTCTAGAATATATGTGCAGCTGTGCAGTCAAGGCCCATATAAAAGGACTTGGCTTAAAGATTTGGTGTGCATGTGAAAGAGAGAGAGGAGGTTGTATGATGTTTTTCGGGAGGCGTGTTTTATGCAAATTACTACATGCGTGCACACGCTCCCTCATTGAGAATAATCTGGATTCATTGACATTAGAACTAGGGTGAGAACAAATTTATTTGAGTAGGCTCCTTTTTTTCTTTTTTTCTTTTAAAGATACAGTCAGCTGTCAAACCTGAGATACATCCAGTTTTAGAACTTGACCTAATGTTCCCCAATCGTACACCCACCTTTTAGGGGTGTAACGGTACATGTATTCATCTCGAACGGTACGGTACGGACAAATACATTCAGGGGCGGTAATGCAACACTGTTTGCTAACAGTAAAAAGCCTAGAAAAAAAAGAAACGATCGATCGATTGATATGTTTACATTTCTCAACCAGTGTTTCAACTGCAGAAAGATATCAATAAAACAGCTTGAGATAATAACTCACGTAGCATTACATTTACCTCAGGCATTTAGTGTCGACAGCAGGTTAGTTCACTAGAGCAATGAACTCACTATATATTCATTATATTTACTTAATCTATTAGTAATGTCTTGATTATTTAATGCATGTTTAAATAAATCTGTTATGAAAACAAGTTATGACAGCCACTGTGTAAATGATTTTATTTCAAAAATGAAAATTAACTTAAAATAAATCAATCTAAAAATTAATTAGATTGAGAATTTAATGGAAAACCTGCTTTATGTGCAATTTACAGTACATGTGTCTTTTATTTGAGTGTTGATTATTATATCAAAAAATAAATAACAACTAAATGTAATAATTTGGGTTCTGTTGTTAATTGTAACCTTTAATATTATAGTAATGTGTAATTAAGGGCTCCCATACAGCATTAGCTAAGCTAAAGTTTTCTTAACGATAAAAAAATATGATTATAATAGAATTTATTTAAACACATATACGCATTTGAAAAAAAAAAAAAAAAATATGTTCTTGTTACCGAACCGTGACTTTAACCCCCCTGACACCCATAGAGAAAGACACCTGTGAATCCACACGACAACTTTTTCTGTGCATGTAAATAAGTCACTTATTTATATTATGCAACTCCAAATTATTAGTGAATGAGGGCCGTTGACCAGCAGTTTCATATGACCATGCCAAATATCTTCAGATTCTGATGGTGACTATTAAGAGACCCGCATAATCATATGAGATGGCTGCCTATATAATGCAGATGAAAACGTCAGGCAACAGATATTGTGGGCTGAAGACCACCGACAGCTCAAGAGTTCTTTACAGCGGGATATGCATCATATGTATTCTCAATTATGACTAACTCATGACTGAATCATTCAGGTTCTGATTCAATTCTGTTCTCGTTTCTGCTGGACTTTTTGAGGCTAGTATTTAGCAACTACCCGGTGGAGTGTCTGACGCTGATGATGAGTATGCGAAATTGATGTGATCTGTCTAAGAAGGCAATAGAAATGTTCCTGGAGGCAGTTTTCACAGATGGTGATTGGTATTGAGAAATCTCTGAAAGTTGGTTGATTACTTGTTACCCAACACACAAGGGAACTGAGAGATTGAGGTTACTGTCGACACTGAAGCCCTTCCAAAAACTCAAAACATTATTTATTTATTTATTGCTTTATTCGTGTAGGGACAGATACAATAAACATAGATAAAACTGCCTCAACAGCCATATAACGCATATATCATAGTGCTTGTAGCTAAAGCTAATTCGCAACACTTGTCCATAGAAGGGCTTTTATAAATTACAGTTACACAACAGCAAAACAAAAAAAGCATTATTCATCTGATCTCACACACCACACACATCCAGACAGTGTTTTCATAAACCATGTGTGTTCTTGCAACATCCTAAATTATTCAGAACTTGTTTTATTATGAATCCTATCTATCTATCTATCTATCTATCTATCTATCTATCTATCTATCTATCTATCTATCTATCTATCTATCTATCTATCTATCTATCTATCTTTTCTTTATTTATTCCTTCTTTGCATAGCCCATTTATTCTAATACATTAATATTTCATTTAATCAGGGTTATTATTATACGTCATTACTTGAAATACACAATTACTGAAATAAAATACGATTTTTATAAGACATTTAAAATTTTCTGTACGTTTAAGTTCTAAAATTATAGAGATACAAAAAACACACAACCAAATTACTTAAACTTGAACAAAAATTTGAATTACAGTAAAACAGAAAATATAAAAATAAATTCAAAATGTCAACAAAAACTAGTAAATCAATGATACTAAAATAACACTGCTGTGCATCACTGAGCTCTTTAATCACACACACACACACACACACACACACACACACACACACACACACACACACACACACACACACACAGAGAGAGAGGTTTTTGCAGTGTTCCTGTGCTTGTGTTTTCAAGGATCTGTTGTAGTTATTTTTGTTATTCCATTGAATACCATTTTTATCTTTATGTTTTAAGCAGAAATGTAAGAATGTATTGGGGTTTAAAGCCACATTTGATGGGCATAGGTAAAAGAAGATAAACAAGACAGAAATACTGGTAATTTTGTTACAGTGTTGTCTTTGCTAGTTTAGGAGGAAAGAGAGTGGAAAGATTTCTGTAGAGAGTTTCACTGGAGCTTTGCCATATTCACTCGTATTGTGTCGTCTTCTCAGCTGACATGAAAGGCTGGTCTTCGTTGAAAAAGAGGCTTGTAAGCTGAGAGGGAGACAGTGTAAGCTTATTAGACATCCATATCTGTTTCACTGGCCATCTTCAGGACTCAATGCTTAATTAGAGCTGGGAAACTAATAAAGGAAATTTAAACTCAACGAGTAACTCTATAACTTTATCTTTTGCCCTTTTTTACTAATTGAATCAGAGAACTTGGTGGACGAAACAGTGAATGGAGTTTTCACTACAGTCAGGAAAACTAGTTGGAGTATCTTACAGTTTTTCTCAGTCGCTTTGGTGCATTTCTCACATCACTATTTACATTTGCACAACAGTTAGTTCAACCTCCACAACATTTAGTCATTTGTGCACATCATAGTAGCAGTTTCTCATTCCTTCCAACAAATTGCAAATGCTTTTGGACATGCATCAATTGCTTTCATACAACTCTCTGCTGTTTTATAACATTATCATTTGCTTATGTCATGTCAGTCAAAATTAACTATACTTGTGAATGCTGAATAGTCATTCCATATAAAACTAATAGTCCTCATTTCATTGCTTGAGTCATTACATACAAAAATGTTGAACTAGCTGTCAAAATCTGTCATTTAAAAAAAAAAAAAAAAAAAAAAAAAATCCTGAAAAAGTCTCCTAAATTGAACAATTTGCAATTGAGCAAGAGATGATATTCACTGTGATGTAGATTGCTGTAAATTATGTGACCAGACAGAGAGGAACGTCTGGATGTGCATGAATGATTACAGCACTATGTATGAGGAGTTTATGTTTGTTGTAAATAATGGTGTATTTTTTCTTTTGCACAATGCTGTGAACAAATTAGAATTGCAAAGAGCATATGCAGTAAAAATGTGAAACATACATATATTCAGTGTCTTGTACTCAGTTACCTCACTAAATACAGTAATGTGTAACTTTACTGTATTTTTCAAATGGCTGTGCAAATAGTATATAGTGCTGTCTTGAGCATTTTTTTAGGTAGTGTCACCAAGATCTGACTTTTATCAATGGAAAACATTTACAGAGTAAACTGTCATAATGAAAACACTACTAAGCCATTTGACTATCTTGTTCATAAACGATGGTGTCAGGACTTTTTATTTTGATGACACTGACACTTTCATTGACATAAATACTTGCTTTTGAGGAATGGGCTATCCATTTTGAGCAAGTGACACGCTTTTGCAGGTTATCAACTAGGTTTTGCAGTTTGTACTATTTGTTTTGAGAACTGCATTAACTGTTGTGCAAATGTAAATAGTGTTATGAGAAATGCACCAAAGCGACTGAGAAAAACTGTAAGCTCAATTGTGCTCCTTCTTGCAAAAAAAAAAGAAAAAGGAAGATCTTATTTAGGCCTAATCATAGCACAGAAACGGCGCTCATTAAAATTACAAAAGACTTACTTCTAGCATCTGACCAAGGCTTCATCTCATTACTAGTTTTACTTGATTTTAGTGTTACTTTTGACACTATATATCATAACATGCTCTTACATCGATTACAAGATGACTCTGGTATTCAGGGACAGGCATTTAGGTGGTTTAGATTGTATCTATCCGACCGTTAACATTTTGTCTATTTAAATGGGGAAAAAATCCAAGTTAACGTCAGTAAATTATGGAGTGCCACAAGGGTCTGTTTTAGGCTCTCTGCTATTTTCAATATTTCAATAGGCTGCTCCTTGGTAATATCATTAGATTAGTTTCCACTGTTATGCTGATGATACTCATTCTCTTCATTGCTTGAGTGCATTTTTCTGTAAATTGCTTTGAAACAATATGGATTGTTAAAAGCACTATACAAATAAGTGTGAATTGAATCGAATTAAGCAGTTTTGCTTCTCAATTAAATTTGTTTAAATTTTACTGGCCAACAAGACAAAAAATATTCATATTCAGAATTTGCAGTGAATAAAGTTACCTAGAGCCTGGAGTTCAAACATTCACAGACTATCTGCTGGATATTTGCTCAGTGACTCTTACCTACAGTCTGTGTAACTAAAGATGTCCGTTCTCGCAGCCAACACCTCACACCATCACACGTACCTCACATAAAAAATTAAAGGTTCTCACTTACACATAATGATGCCCAAATCGCTTTCTCATGAATAAATAGCTGAGCTGAAAGGAGAGAGCGAGAGCGAGCAGGAGACGTGGAGATAAAGGTGGTTTAGAAAGCATGAGCAATTGTGTTCTTAATATCATTCAGAAAGTGTATGGCTGTGATACTGATACGCTGCTAACTGAATTATTTGCAGTATTGATTGTACCACCTACTATTTTTAAACATGTGAACAGCCTGTGTTATCCAACGATAAACGCTTCAAAACCCTAGAATGCTATATATTTACCAATGTTTTTTTAATTCATGGTGTTTATTTTTTTAATTCAATTAAATAATGAAACAAAATCCGCGCTAATATTACTTCCAGTTCATTCATGTCCACATCAAGCATGTAATTTTGGATGCAACCACAGTAGTGGCCAAAAGTGGTGTCTGGCCTATAGGAAAATTAACATCTTCAACCTTTATTCAAATATTCTTTGGTAAAAATCAAGTGTTTAATGTTGTTTATATTTTTCTGTGGTGTTTTTAATATGCTTTTAGACAAACCATGTGCGAATTCATCAGTCAACACCATTGCGGTCAACAAAGACTTTTTTTTTCTTCTTCTTTTGTATCGCAGTATTATTCAGCCAGTCCTTACTCTTATGGTGCCATTTGTTTTTTTCATGTGCTAACAGTTACCAACAAGAACAAATTCTTAAAGATAACTTATTTAGCAAGTAAAATTATTGGTATCCCTACCCCTAATTTATCGGATAGTGTCTCGACATTCACGTTGCGAAAGGCACAACAAATCGTAAACGACCCAGACCACCCACTTTACAAATATTTTATCCTCCTGCCTTCTGGCCATAGGTATAGGTTACCGATGTGTAGAAAGGCCAGGTATAGTAAGAGTTTTGTTCCTGTATCTATACGAGCTCTAAATACATAGGAAATCGGCCATTGATACGCCATGTATGCTCTCTTGTTGTTGTTATTTTTTTTGATCAGCAACTATTTTTGATGGTTGATAATTTAACATTTTGTGTGTTTGTGTTATTTACGCATCTACGGTGGAAACAAATTTCCTCTCGAGGACAAATAAAATCTATCTGTCCATCTATTGCTGAGTATTTTCTCCTTGAAGCTGCAGGGAATCAAAGACAGTCTCTAGCTTGAAGGCAACTGTGCGATACTCTTAGCAGATGGAAGGCTGACCAAGAAGGGCGAATGCCCCTGGGCTTCATCCACCACAGGAATAGCCTCATGTGAAGCAGACCCAAAGGCAACACAGGAGAGACTGCTGCCATGAGCCCCAGAAATCTGCAACATGTACCCACCGCAACGATATGGCCCAGCCTGAAACAGAGCAAGCACACACAGAGACTGGAAACTCGAGCAGGGTCCAAGCGGGCCTGCTTCGAGAGAGAATCGAGCTGGGCACCCAAGAAAATATTCTGCTGAGAAGGTGTTAAGATGCTCTTCTGAGCATTCAGCCTGAGACCAAGAGACCGCTGGTGGTGAAGAAGGACGTCCCTGTGACGACACACTAACTCTCTGGATTGAGCCAGAATGAGCCAGAATGGGCCAGTCGTCTAGGTAATTTAATACACATGGATGCCCTGGAGCCTCAAAGGGGCCCGAGCTGCAGCCATGCACTTGGAAAATGTCCTGGGAGCCAAAGCCAGACCAAATGGAAGGACCCGATATTGGTAAGCCATTCCCCCAAAGGTGGACCTGAGGAACCTCCTGTGCCGGGGAATGACCTGGATGTGGAAATAGGTGTCCTTCAGATCCACAGTAACAAACCAGTCCCCGGCTTGGAGCTGCGCCAGTATAGTTTTTAACGTCAGCATCTTGAACTTTTCTTTGTAGTGGTAAAAATTCAAGTCAGAAGGAGAAACCTCCTCTATCGCTCCTTCAGGAGGAGCGACGTCACAAGTATCTAGGGTGCTGTTTGTAAAAGTGGGATGAACCCAAAGCAAGGGGGATTGCGACAGAACTGGAGAGTGTATCCGAATTGGATCGTGTGGAGAACCCAGTGTGACCCACCTAGCAGAAGCCTCCACACTGCCAGATGGTAAGGCAAGGGTTGCATAGGAGTTGGCTATGGTAGAGGACCGGCTGCCGGACCTTCTGTGTGACTGCTGGTGAGAGGCGGTGGGCACAGTGCTAAAGTGGTTGGAGGAGGACCTGAGGCCTCCTCTGACAGCAAAGATTTGCCCATAAGGGCTACTTAGGTGGTTTCTCTCACTCCTGGGTCTAGCGTAGAGGCTGGAGCATTAGACATAAGGAGAAAGCTAGGTGTGTCACAACTTGAGCGAGGTGTTGAGGGGAGAAAGCTTGAAGCATCTCTGTCCTTCAATACAGGAAGATGGTGTTGGTAACCTCCTGAGTCCTGGAGAAATTCTACACAGCGCTGAGTGAACCTATGAAAGAGAACTCTGAGACTCTCACAAGGGCCTCCTGTAAAGTTTTAGAAGTATTATGCCACTCTTAACTAGATGTAATATAAATCTATGGTGTCCCCAGAATGTGTCTGTGAAATTTCAGCTCAAAATACCAGATCATTTATTATAGCTTGTCAAATTTGCCCCTTTTTTGGGTGTGAGCAAAATGTGGCGTTTTAGTGTGCGTCCCTTTAAATGCAAATGAGTTGCTGCTCCGCCTCCGTTCAGAAGAGGGCGGAGCCTTTACACGAGCTTCAGATTCTCCGGCAATAACAATACAAACCAATCTCGCTCATCGAAAATCTCAGAAATAACCAGTAGCGAGTGCAGCCTTACGGAGAGACTCAGGAAGAGTTTCTGAATGTTAGTGGAGACATTTCTGTAGTTGTTGTGGAGTTACACTGATCATCTCATCATCATGTTTAACTTCTCCACAAGTGTCCACAGTTCCTGAGGTCTTTATAAGACAGCGGTGAAATGTTCTAGTGTTCAGTGCTCGTCTGTGCTCAACCACAGAACAGCTTCAGGCTCTGCTGGATCTTTATCATTGCGTTAGAACTGGTCTCTGTTGTCGCGTGTGAAACCAAATGTCGGCTGGTGTGTGTAAACGTGCAGATTAAGGGCCGGTAATATTATAATAAGATCCTCTTCATACGTCAGAAGGAGAAGAAATCTGATCGGCTTATTTTTTGACATGCTTGTGTAACCCCCTAGAGTTTAACACTGTTCTTCACTTTTGTTAGTTATATGCAGTACCATAGTTTCCCTGTAGGGGCCGCTATATGAACTGGTTGACTGAGAAGTAGATATTGAGAGAAGAAGACTGTTTATAGCTGATACGCACAAGGTGATCAAGCGCTGCTTTTGAAGTGTTACAACTGCATGATTTTCAGACAAAAGATATTTAAACTTTTCATATAAAATTGTTGAAGTATGTTCATGGGTTTCAAAAGGAATTCCCATTGAAGTTTATTGAGAAACATTACTTATTTTGTTGCCTGATTCCATCCTGTGACCAACTGTGAGCCTATGGCGAGCCAGACCGTGATTTGGTGAAGGGCCTACTGCGCGTTCTACTGACGTTCAACCCGGACCTGTTTGCGTAGTGGGATTCTTTTCAATTACAGCTAAGATGTTACTTTACACTACACACACATCAACTTGCGAAGAAATCAGGAGGACTTTTGGACACTTTATTTTATTTTATTTTTTTTCATTTTTTTGATTCTTCAACCTTTCGTGCACAACCTGGACTAAATATTGCTTTTCTCCACTTCAGATAGGGTTGTGTTGGAACGAGACATCAATGCATTACCTTGCTCTAGAAGAATTTGGTTATTAAATATTGCTGAGGCAAATCCAATTGAGAACCACTATGATTCAACAGCACCCGTGCACTATATTAATGTCTCTATATTTTGAGCAATCGCACTCAATGTCCATATTACCAAAAATGTGCATATCTATAGCTTATGGCTCACGGTCATCACTCATTTTCCATTTTGTCTTGTTTGTGTCCGATCTCTCCTTCCTTTCTTCTAACTTTATCTGCGGCTTGGACTATGAGTAACGGCTCACTGGCCGTCTGAAAGTTAGTCACCTTCACGACACTACTTCCCCTCGCTTGAGAAAAAGGGAAGCCTTTTCTTCCTCTCCCTCGGCTTCTCCTTTTGCTGCTGTCTAGACCCCAATAAACAATGCCTTCTCCAGAAATTCTTTATTATGGGAGCCGCGGATCAAAGAGTGCAGTGTAACATGAGTCCACGGACAGCGGGTAAACAGGCACGCGTGCTCAATGCTGCTCTTTATGCTGGAGGAGACGGAGAACGCATGACGGAGAGGAAGACTTCAAAGTGACACGCCTCTGTCTTCACTGGCCCATTTAAATCGAGTCGGGGGGAGGGGGTGCTTGATTTCACATGAGATGTGTGAGATGCCGTCACAAAGATGCTTTTTAGCATATAGTGAGAGTCTGTGGGAGAGATGTGCGTGGGATGCTGATGTTATGTTATGGGAATTCTGCATAGATCATTCTCAGAGGAAATGTGGTGAGGGTTGATAGAGCGGAACCATCTGAGAAGTAGACAGAGATTGCGATGGAAAGCCCCCAAATTACCCAGTTGCAATAAGATTTTCAACCACATGATAAAAAATGTGGCTTTTCCTAATCAGGACGATAATATGAATGTAATGTGACATAAAGCAAGCTATTGCAAAAATATTTGTCATTTAAGGGCCGGTCACAATACGATTTTCATTCCACTGACTTTCATTAATACAAATGCAAATGTAGGAGTTGCAAACTTCTCAGTTTTCCAAAGTTCAAGTTTGGCGAACGCCAACCAATACCAATAGAAGCCCAATAGAAGATTAATAGAAGACCAATAGAAGATTAATAGAAGATTAATAGAAGCCTAATATAAGATCAATAGAAGCCCAATAGAAGATTAATAGAAGCCCAATAGAAGATTAATAGAAGACCAATAAAAGCCCAATAGAAGATTTATAGAATACCAATAGAAGCACAATAGAAGCCCATTAGAAGATTAATAGAATACCAATAGAAGTCCAATATAAGCCCAATAGAAGATTAAGAGAATACCAATAGAAGTCCAATAGAAGCCCAATAGAAGATTAATAGAAGCCTAATATAAGAGCAATAGAAGCCCAATAGAAGATTAATAGAATACCAATAGAAGCCCAATAGAAGATTAATAGAATACCAATAGAAGCCCAATAGAAGCCCAATAGAAGATTAATAGAATACCAATAGAAGCCCAATAGAAGATTAATAGAAGTCCAATAGAAGATTAATGGAAGTCCAATAGAAGCCCAATAGAAGATTAAAAGAAGACCAATAGAAGATTAATAGAAGATTAATAGAAGCCCAATATAAGATCAATAGAAGCCTAATATAAGATCAATAGAAGCCCAATAGAAGATTAATAGAATTCCAATAGAAGTCCAATAGAAGCCCAATAGAAGATTAATAGAATACCAATAGAAGCACAATAGAAGCCCAATAGAAGATTAATAGAAGCCTAATATAAGAGCAAAAGAAGCCCAATAGAAGCCCAATAGAAGATTAATAGAATACCAATAGAAGCCCAATAGAAGCCCAATAGAAGATTAATAGAAGTCCAATAGAAGCCCAATAGAAGATTAATAGAAGACCAATAGAAGATTAATAGAAGATTAATAGAAGCCTTATATAAGATCAATAGAAGCCCAATAGAAGATGAATAGAATACCAATAGAAGCACAATAGTAGCCCAATAGAAGATTAATAGAAGCCTAATATAAGAGCAATAGAAGCCCAATAGAAGATTAATAGAATACCAATAGAAGCCCAATAGAAGCCCAATAGAAGATTAATAGAATACCAATAGAAGTCCAATAGAAGCCCAATAGAAGATTAATAGAATACCAATAGAAGCACAATAGAAGCCCAATAGAAGATTAATAGAATACCAATAGAAGTCCAATAGAAGCCCAATATAAGATTAATAGAATACCAATAGAAGTCCAATAGAAGATTAATAGAAGACCAATAGAAGATTAATAGAAGATTAATAGAAGCCTTATATAAGATCAATAGAAGCCCAATAGAAGATGAATAGAATACCAATAGAAGCACAATAGTAGCCCAATATAAGATTAATAGAATACCAATAGAAGCCCAATAGAAGATTAATAGAAGCCTAATATAAGAGCAAAAGAAGCCCAATAGAAGATTAATAGAATACCAATAGAAGCCCAATAGAAGCCCAATAGAAGATTAATAGAAGTCCAATAGAAGCCCAATAGAAGATTAATTGAAGACCAATAGAAGATTAATAGAAGATTAATAGAAGCCTTATATAAGATCAATAGAAGCCCAATAGAAGATGAATAGAATACCAATAGAAGCACAATAGTAGCCCAATAGAAGATTAATAGAAGCTTAATATAAGAGCAATATAAGCCCAATAGAAGATTAATAGAATACCAATAGAAGCCCAATAGAAGCCCAATAGAAGATTAATAGAATACCAATAGAAGCCCAATAGAAGATTAATAGAAGCCCAATAGAAGCCCAATAGAAGCCCAATAGAAGATTAATAGAAGCCCAATAGAAGATTAATAGAAGACCAATAGAAGATTAATAGAAGACCAATAGAAGATTAGTAGAAGACCAATAGAAGCCCAATAGAAGACCAATAGAAGCCCAATAGAAGCCCAATAGAAGATTAATAGAAGACCAATAGAAGATTAATAGAAGACCAATAGAAGCCCAATAGAAGCCCAATAGAAGACCAATAGAAGATTAATAGAAGACCAATAGAAGATTAATAGAAGACCAATAGAAGCCCAGTAGAAGCCCAATAGAAGACCAATCGAAGACCAATAGAAGATTAATAGAAGACCAATAGAAGCCAAATAGAGGACCAATAGAAGACCAATAGAAGACCAACAGAAGCCCAATAGAAGATTAATAGAAGATCGATATGTCACGTGACCTCTTAGCTGAATTTAAAGAACGCAAAATCTGCAGGATTGCAGTAACATGTAGTAGATATTTGTATATAATTTGGAATATTTTTACATTTAGGATGTATTATATGTTGAATTATTATTATTTTTTTTCAAAAAGACATCACAGAGTGTGACGTCATATTACTACCATCTGTAGAAAAGTCTAGTTTGACTGCGGCATTATGGTGTTTGCTGAGACAAGTGTCACTATTACTGGCAATATTAGAGATTTAAATAAAACCCCGACAATGCAATGTGTGTTGCAATGTGCTAAAAGCAATCTTAAACACTGTAGATACTGTCAGTATTCCTCTCACTACAGTGTGTTTTACTGCCATCTTTACTCATGCACACATCCGTTATGAGCCAATCATCTGAGCCGTAAATGCCGTATGAAAGCTCTCAGTCCCAAGCACACAGTGTATATTATTATTTTAACCCCAGAAGCACTCATATAAAGTTGCTAAAAACAGGGAGTCAGAGACATAACTGTCACTCATGTTTGGTTGGGCCAGATTCACTGCTGTTCAGCTAATGTTCGCTTGCGGCAGAGGATCTCGCCACACACATTTCACAGCGGGTTCGGGTTTTTCACAGAAACAGAAAGCAGATTGGTTTGAATGTGACTTCTGTTTTTTTTTAGCATTTAATTTAGATTTAGTTATTATTTAATATATAAATAATAATAATGTATTAATATAAATATATATTTTTAGGCCCCGTGGAAGTTTGCTGAGATCCTGCGCCCCCGATTAAAAATGGTCTTTACAATGGAGTCTATTAAAAAATAATTATAATCTATATTTTATATGCTCAAAAAGTGAATAAATGAATTATAACTACTCCATAAATATAATTAAGTACCATAAAATCCCCTACAATTACAAATAAAAACACTTTGAATAAAATATAATAATAATAATCTAATAATAAATGTGCTTCTTTTGAAGGCATCAACCCGCATTATAAGTGGAGTTCGTTTGGTTTGGTTCATGGCTCATAAGACAAATAATTTGGTAACACTTTATTTAACAGTGCCCTTGTTACATATGTAACATGTACTTGCCACAGAAATAACAGTAAATTATGCATAATTACATGCAACTAACCCTCAACCAAACCCTCATCCTACCCTAACCCTATAGTAAGTACATTTGCTCAGTATTACTCAGAACTTAAATATATAATTACACTGTAACAATGACACCTTAAAGTGCAACCTAAAATAGTTCCGGAGTCAACACTGCTGAAAAAGTGGGCGGGCACTAATGCACTTGCTTTATTAGAACACCTTAGCAACCACATAGCAACGCCCTGACAACCACTGACAACACAGACACACTCCATTTAGAATGTCTTGAAGAACAAGAACATGTAATACAATCAAATGTATTCTGTTTATTTAAATAATTTTATTAATGAATCCTAATATGTAAAGTTTGTACATTAGCAGACGCATTAAAATAAAGTAAGATATAGTGCTAAACGTCCTTTCCCTGGCCCTCGCTACATCGGGTGTCGTTTTGCCAGTTGCTTGTGTCTGCTCAGCATGAGGGCTCGGGTTTCCCCTGTTTCTCCGCATTTACAGTGACGTTCCCTTGATATTTGTGTCTCAGTGCTTACACAGGCCCCGGTGCCTTCTGTGCGGGATTAGGGGCCGGTTGTCAGACACACGTCTTGGCATAACACAGGGGCCCTCGTGTGGGGTCATGGGGATCATGCTGTCATGTGTTTAGACAGAGCCGTGTCCGAAATGTGAGGAAGCCGAGGGGTGAGTGTGTGTATCGATCCCTGACCCCGGGAACGACTGCCACGCTCAGCTGTCACCGGAGA
>NC_138236.1:39870436-39873511 GCF_964197995.2 Scardinius erythrophthalmus
TCTTCTACTCTTCCACTCTTCTACTCTTCTACTCTTCTACTCTTCTACTCTTCCACACTTCTACTCTTCCACACTTCTACTCTTCTACTCTTCCACACTTCTACTCTTCTACTCTTCCACACTTCTACTCTTCCACACTTCTACTCTTCTACTCTTCCACACTTCTACTCTTCCACACTTCTACTCTTCCACTCTTCTACTCTTCTACTCTTCTACTCTTCTACTCTTCCACACTTCTACTTTTCTACTCTTCTACTCTTCTACTCTTCTACTCTTCCACTCTTCTACTCTTCTACTCTTCTACTCTTCTACTCTTCCACACTTCTACTCTTCTACTCTTCTACTCTTCTACTCTTCCACACTTCTACTCTTCTACTCTTCTACTCTTCTACTCTTCCACACTTCTACTCTTCTACTCTTCTACTCTTCCACTCTTCCACTCTTCTACTCTTCTACTCTTCCACACTTCTACTCTTCTACTCTTCTACTCTTCTACTCTTCCACACTTCTACTCTTCTACTCTTCTACTCTTCTACTCTTCTACTCTTCTACTCTTCTACTCTTCTACTCTTCCACACTTCTACTCTTCTACTCTTCTACTCTTCTACTCTTCCACTCTTCTACTCTTCTACTCTTCTACTCTTCCACTCTTCTACTCTTCTACTCTTCTACTCTTCCACACTTCTACTCTTCTACTCTTCTACTCTTCTACTCTTCCACTCTTCTACTCTTCTACTCTTCTACTCTTCCACACTTCTACTCTTCTACTCTTCTACTCTTCTACTCTTCCACACTTCTACTCTTCTACTCTTCTACTCTTCCACACTTCTACTCTTCCACACTTCTACTCTTCTACTCTTCCACACTTCTACTCTTCTACTCTTCTACTCTTCCACACTTCTACTCTTCTACTCTTCCACACTTCTACTCTTCTACTCTTCTACTCTTCTACTCTTCTACTCTTCCACACTTCTACTCTTCCACACTTCTACTCTTCCACACTTCTACTCTTCCACACTTCTACTCTTCTACTCTTCTACTCTTCCACACTTCTACTCTTCCACACTTCTACTCTTCCACACTTCTACTCTTCCACACTTCTACTCTTCTACTCTTCTACTCTTCCACACTTCTACTCTTCCACACTTCTACTCTTCCACACTTCTACTCTTCTACTCTTCTACTCTTCTACTCTTCTACTCTTCCACACTTCTACTCTTCCACACTTCTACTCTTCCACACTTCTACTCTTCTACTCTTCTACTCTTCCACACTTCTACTCTTCTACTCTTCCACACTTCTACTCTTCCACACTTCTACTCTTCTACTCTTCCACACTTCTACTCTTCCACACTTCTACTCTTCTACTCTTCCACACTTCTACTCTTCTACTCGTCTACTCTTCCACACTTCTACTCTTCTACTCTTCCACACTTCTACTCTTCTACTCTTCCACACTTCTACTCTTCTACTCTTCCACTCTTCCACACTTCTACTCTTCCACACTTCTACTCTTCTACTCTTCTACTCTTCTACTCTTCCACACTTCTACTCTTCTACTCTTCTACTCTTCTACTCTTCCAAACTTCTACTCTTCTACTCTTCCACACTTCTACTCTTCTACTCTTCCACTCTTCCACACTTCTACTCTTCTACTCTTCTACTCTTCTACTCTTCCACACTTCTACTCTTCTACTCTTCCACACTTCTACTCTTCTACTCTTCTACTCTTCTACTCTTCCACACTTCTACTCTTCTACTCTTCTACTCTTCCACACTTCTACTCTTCCACACTTCTACTCTTCTACTCTTCTACACTTCTACTCTTCCACACTTCTACTCTTCCACACTTCTACTCTTCTACTCTTCCACTCTTCTACTCTTCCACACTTCTACTCTTCTACTCTTCCACACTTCTACTCTTCCACACTTCTACTCTTCTACTCTTCCACACTTCTACTCTTCCACACTTCTACTCTTCTACTCTTCTACTCTTCCACACTTCTACTCTTCTACTCTTCCACTCTTCTACTCTTCCACACTTCTACTCTTCTACTCTTCCACACTTCTACTCTTCTACACTTCTACTCTTCTACTCTTCCACACTTCTACTCTTCTACTCTTCCACACTTCTACTCTTCTACTCTTCTACTCTTCTACTCTTCTACTCTTCCACACTTCTACTCTTCCACACTTCTACTCTTCCACACTTCTACTCTTCCACTCTTCTACTCTTCTACTCTTCTACTCTTCCACACTTCTACTCTTCTACTCTTCCACACTTCTACTCTTCTACTCTTCTACTCTTCCACACTTCTACTCTTCCACACTTCTACTCTTCTACTCTTCTACTCTTCTACTCTTCCACACTTCTACTCTTCTACTCTTCTACTCTTCCACACTTCTACTCTTCTACTCTTCTACTCTTCCACACTTCTACTCTTCTACTCTTCCACACTTCTACTCTTCCACACTTCCACTCTTCTACTCTTCTACTCTTCCACACTTCTACTCTTCCACACTTCTACTCTTCTACTCTTCTACTCTTCTACTCTTCTACTCTTCCACACTTCTACTCTTCTACTCTTCTACTCTTCTACTCCTACTCTTCCACACTTCTACTCTTCTACTCTTCTACACTTCTACTCTTCCACACTTCTACTCTTCTCCTTCTACTCTTCCACACTTCTACTCTTCTACTCTTCTACTCTTCTACTCTTCTACTCTTCCACACTTCTACTCTTCTACTCTTCCACACTTCTACTCTTCTACTCTTCCACACTTCTACTCTTCTACTCTTCTACTCTTCCACACTTCTACTCTTCTACTCTTCTACTCTTCCACACTTCTACTCTTCTACTCTTCTTCTACACTTCTACACCGCATGTGAACGAGACTTTCAGCTTTCCTCTGCACATTATAAGGCGGAAAGGCCGAATTCTTTATATACATGTCGTTTAAAGCAGATTTACAGAGATAACAGGAAAATAATGCAGCACAGTTTCTGCTGTACAGCGGATCTAGAAGAACACAGTGTGATAGTCCAGTTCATTCTGAGTGTCTGAGTGCCCACAG